>NC_133910.1:8694710-8877210 GCF_964199755.1 Larus michahellis
TGTTAAACTGGGGCCTTAAAATATATAACTAGAACTAATCTCTCTGAGATAGACTCAGCTGAGCGTACAGCATTTAAAGGCCTATTCCCGTAAAAGCCCCTCGCAGAGGATTACCTGGCGTTCGGTTTGGACGGTTTTATCAGCAGCGTCTCCCGGCGAGCTGAGGGTGCCCATCCCTGCCCAGGTACAGCGCGGGCAGGCGGCGGCTCAGCCCGGCCTCCGTCGTAGGACCTGGGGGGGGAAGACCGTAAAATAAAATCTGGCGGAGCAGCTGGATGAATACTCAGTTTAATTTAAGATCCAACACTCACAAGTCAAACTACAAAGTGGTCCCACTTGGGGTATTCTCGCAGTTTTTGGTTTAATCGAGCAAAATTCTAGAGGTCAAATTTCACCCTCAGTAGAAGTACGTCATGAGACTTCCAGCATTTCTGGTGGAAAAAAAAAACCCAGCCTAGAACCCGTTTCCTCCGGAGAATTGCACTACGGTTTGATCGGGCTTTTTCTCCTTGACACGTCGCCCATTTTATTAACTTCTGCTTTGCTTTAAGAAGAGGTATCTACCGTTTTGCTTCCCTGAAGAAGCTCATAATGTTATAATTCAAGTGTCAGGACAGATTAGGTTAAATGTACTGTGTGATTCCCAAAGGAAAACAAACTTCCAAACATACTCTATTTGCCTTGTTACATGTCATGGATTGCATTAGAGCTGAACATGTAATTCTGTCGCCTAATGTGTTAAAGTTGGCATGAATTTTATTCTCTGTGCAAGGTGAGAAATTACTTAGCTAACAAAACATTTCGTTTCCCCCTCTTTGCGTTCCTTCTTTATGAGATTCTGAATGTGACATTTTCACAAAAAATCCCTGCACTTATTTGTGAAAAATGTATATTAAAACCAAAACACATCAAATGGAAAGAAATCACAGATGGTTTTATTCACAAGCAGTAGAATTAATGGCCTTCCCTACTCTTTATAAATATTGGAAGCAGATGAGTTCATTACTATTTCACTCTAATAAAGAAAACCTGCTTTATTTTGACAAGACATCTACTTATCTAGTGTTTCTACCGAATAATAAATCCATTTTCATTGGAAAATAAAAGAAAGGTTATTGATAAACAAAAACCTGCCTGAAAAATTTGTCAATCAAAAAAACCCCAAACATCTTTGTTTCTGACAGTGCAGAAATGGAATTCAAGGGATTTTGAAAATGTCACTAATTTTCAGAATAGAAAGTTTTGAAATGTTTACTTTGTGGTTGTCTTAAATTTTTACATCTTTCAACAAAGCAAGCAGAAAAGTGAAAACATCTGAAAAGGCTTTTGAAAAGAAAAGAGTCAGCACAAGCTGGATAAAGCTGTGGGCTCCTTTATCTTCGAGAAATCTGCACACATGGAGCGGAGTTGAGGACTTTTTTTTTTTTTTTTTTAAAACTATGCATTCAAACACTTCCCAGTTCACAATCCCGGCTACGCCGAGTTTGCCAGACCTTCAAAGTGCCGTTGGCAGCCTTTCCTGCGCCGGGATAAAACATCTTACCCTGGGGAAGCAAAAGCTGAGTCATTTTTAACCCCAAACAACATTCACTGATGTGGTCATCTTGTTAGTCATGGAAATCCTGTGTTAGTTCTATTTATGCTTCTTTCAACACTTATTAACCAAGAAGTGAGGAGGTTTTATTTTAAATTGCAGATGATGTTTATCCTCTCCAGGGCCATGACAATCAGTTACATGGCTTATCCATCATTGCAGAGAAAGGAAAAGATTTTGGGAAACTCCCCAGGCAAGTTAATTTTTAAAGCTGTGGGAGGGAGAGGAGAAAAGAAAACAAACAGCACCGAAGCCGGAGTCACACAAAGCCCCACAGGCCCGTCCCGCGCCGCAGGGGCCGCGGCTGCCTCCGACCAGCCCTCGCGCCTGCTGCTTCCCCAGAGACGGAGGATTTCCATGATTCTGCGATTTCTGGGGGGCAGGAACGGCCAGGAGACACCTCGCCGGAGACAAACGGCTGCTCTCGGTGCCGGGAGCACTAAGCAGAGCAGAATTAGAAATTTTCCCCAGAAAACAAATTCCGTGGATGATGGTCAATGTAAACCCACTCCGGTCTCACCCCGCGCCCCCCCAGAGGCCCGGGCGGGTGGGTCCCTGCAGCCCTGCAGGTACCCGGGACCGGAGGTGCCACACGGAGGGGCCGTACTGAGCGAACGCCAAGTGCCCGGAGGAGCCGATGGCCCCATGGGTCGAGCACCGGCTGGGACCCTGCGCAGGGCGATGGCCCCTCTCGGCACCAGCTGTGCTCTTCGCTCGGCATCACAAACCCCTTTGCAGGCAAATCTAAATTCAGTTTGTCCAACAAGGGACAAAGGCAGAAGAAACTGAAATGTCAGAGAATACTGTTCTAGCTGAGGGGGGAAAGATGGTTCAATGGATGGAGATTTCTGTTTTCACAACCAAAGAAATGCTGTTCAGGCACTGGCTTGGCCTCCGATGGCACTGAGGGATGCTGCAGGCGAGGCTCGGGGTTTGCTTTCTGTCTGCTTTTATCATCTCCGCCAATTTGTGCTTTTGAACCCCGTGCCCACGCTCCAGCTTTGGGCTGTGAGCAGAACACCCCCCGCCAGAGCGTGGCACGACGTCCGGAGGAGGGGGGCAGGGAATGGGGAGGAGGCTGGCACTTCCCCAGGCTCCGAGCGTCGCTGCTGCTCCTCACGGGGACCCCCTTCCAGCTCCTCACCACCGGGAACAGCAGCTCTGCAGATTACGGCTGTTTCAGAAGAAACGCTGCAGAAACGGCAGAGAGATTTGGTGCAGAATTATTGGTTTTTTTTAACATTCAATAATTACCCCCAAATTCTGAGCAGCTGAATTAGGAAATGGAAAGATCAGAGGCTGGGCAGAAATACTGGGATTTCGGTCGAGCCTGGAGTATTTCAAGAGCAGAGGGATGCCAGAGGCCTGGCGGGGGAGGAGTGCCGTCACAGCAGCGGGAGGAAGGGCAGCTCCTGCCGTAGGAGAGTGGTCCTGGGTCCAGCCACAAGCAAAACCAAGGGCTGGGGGATGAGGGTCCTCCCCACAGTGCCTGGAAGCTCGGCCCCATTTCCAAGCAGCGGATTCCCGTGCCACGGGACAGGGCCCACGTCCAGTGGCAACAGCTAATTTGGCAGAAGTGGCTTTGATGTCCGCAGGCGTCACCCGCTCAGCGATGGCTCCGAGGCAGCTCACGTGCCTGCGCGCCGCACACCGACACGGGGAGGCGCGAGCCTGTGCGCAGGACAAGCCCACTCTGGTTTATGTCCCCCCCGCGCCACCTCCTCCCCGGCCGGGACATTCAATCAGGTGCCGGTGACGGCTCCCACAGCAGCTCCAAGATGCAGTTTCTTAGTTTTTGGTGGAACAGTGGTACTTGCTTTCAAAAGGAGGTTATAAAAACAAGTGCCTGAAGAGAATGTCGGGAACTGGGGTATTAATCTCCTTTAATTCAAAGACCACTCAAAATAAGCGAGACAGAAATATTGGCTGGGGTGAGAGAAGATGCCAGAGGTCGTATTGTGCACCACCAGCTCGGGTCAAGTTCAGAAGAAAAATTTAGCACAAAGAATAACAATTTTCAGCGTTAGTGGTCTGCTATTAGCCTCTCCCTAGTTGAGAAGTCCGTTTCCTCGGCAGGGGCTCACTGCCGCGGCCGCGCGGGTACCGGGTACCTGCCTGCCTGCAGCGACGCCGGCCCCGCAGCCGCCTGCCGAGCCGGCAGAGAGGGCTCTGCCCCGAGCCCAGCGCGGCCCTCACTGCCGCCAGCACGGTCCTGCGCCAGGTATTTCTTTTGCCAGGTTTTGCCTCAGGTCATCAGGCATCTCCCCACTGCTGGGAGGCATCCGAAGGGACTTCACCCTCTGTCACCGCATGGACACCAGGCACCATGTCCCATCGCTGGAGCCGAGGCCCGTCCCGGCAGCGTCCCTGTGGTGCCCGTAGAGCGCTCAGTGCGCGGCCGAACGCGAGCAAAGCCGGGACACGCCACACAGACTGTCAGTCACAAAAGCACGGCACCTGCCCTGCAACCCGCACTCCCACCTTAACTTCCATCTCATAAACACAGCCGTAATTCAGCGTTGACTATAAAACCCTGTTTATTTCTGCAGAATCCCAGTTTATAATATTTGCATAAACCAAGACTGCGGAGCCCTGAGCTGGGCTCTCAGCCTGCAGAAACGCTCCCCCCGGCCCTGGCGCAGCCTCCATCCCCCTGCGCCAGCTCCCAGCCGAAACGCTGCACCAGAGAGCGGCGGCTGCAGTGGCCTCCAGGCAAAGAGCCCTGCCCAAGAGAGAGCCCCATCCGAGAGAGCCCCATCCGAGAGACCCCTGCCCGAGAGAGAGCCCTGCCCGCTGCCAGCTCACCGTGCAGCAGAGCAGGCAGCGGGCAGGGACCTGGGGGACAGCGGGCTGTGGTGAGGTATCGTGCAGCCCCACGCAAGCTGCACACTGCTGTCACCCACTGCACGCTGCTGTCACTGCAGCACGTGGCTGCAGCGGTCCATTGCTGCTTCGGCTGCAACGCCGGAGCTCCTGGCGAGAGCCGGCCCTGCCCTGCGCGGCAGCAGGGAGGTCCCTGGCACGTCCGTACAGAAACGACGGGGGAAGGACTGGCCACACACAAGCACACACACGTTAAAAACATTTAGTTCAAAGAAAGCTCGTGCTGACGAGTCAAGCCCGCGCTGGCGTTGCCAAGCATCGAGGCTGACTCCATGACTTGAACTTGACTTCTCATAATTACACACAATTTTGCAGTTGATAATTATGAGTGACTAAAGTTGTTAATCTTTATAGAGGATAAACAAGTTGTTTCACCGATGTTGCCATCATTTACTGTAGTGACACACTTGTTGCCACATGTATTTGGGACACGGCCTGCGTGGCGATGTAGATGTCACGTGTGGTCCCTTACGCTCCAGAAAACGCCAAAGCTGAGCTATTTTGACTTCTGTCTTCTGACTTTGCAGCACACCTTTTGAGAGACATTTGGGACAGATCTTCCAGGGCTTTTTTTATCTAATTCCCAAGGACAAAAAAAACCACAGCCAAAAGCCAATCACCTCCAGGGGACGGTGCCATCACCTCTGAAGGTGGCCCTTCAGATCCAGACGGTGGCTTTGGTTGGCCGAGAGCAGCCAGCACTGCGGGCAGCCACCGTGTCCCCAGCTCCCTGGGGGCTTCCCAGCCCCTGGCCCGCCTCCAATGACGCCTCTGCTCCTGCTCCTTTATTCCTCCTGTGCCTGCAATTGGGTCCCACCTTTCGCAGTATCCTTCACCTTCCCAGGCAGCTTGAGAGCGGAGGAAAAGGCGTCCCCGGTCTTGGCCCTCATGTCCCACCAAAACTGCTCAAAAAGTCTCCCAGGCAGAAGCAGAAGGAACCTGCTCAGCTGTGGGAAAGGAAAAAGCACCTTGTGAGTGAGTCTCACACTAAGGCACCCGCAACCCCTCTTCTTTCCTGAGACTCTCCAGTCCGAGGACTGACACGTGTGATTTTCTTCCAGAAGCGGACAGGAGACGGGAAGGATGCTCCCCTCTGCAGGACACCACTGGAAACACCCACCAGGCCACAAACATGGTATCATACCTTGGCAGTGTGTCAGGCCGACCCCGCACTGTTCTCGTTCCTCGAGCGCCTGTCGGGGTACTCGGCCCGATGCCCGCTGAAGCCCGAGCTCACGGTCAGAAGCATCACCTGCACCACGCAGACCTGTAATCCCAGCAGGTGCCACAGCTACAACCGCTCCAGGGCGGCTCAGTTCAGAGTAAGCACTGACTCCTGTTTCATTCCTCCTGATGTTTTTAACTACTTTCAAAACATCCAGGTTTGGGATCTGAAGAAGTCAATGCAACGATGGTGCAGAGGGGGTCCCAAGGGATGATCCTTTCCACTCCTGCAAGTCAGAGCTGGAGCGTTTTCAACTTCTCAAACTCCAAATTTAAAACACAAAGCACGTAGAATAAACTGATTAAACCAAGTTTTATTTAACAAATTATATTAAGAATACAGACTAAGTTATCACACAATGAAACTTCCCTTTGTAAAATACAGGAGGGTCATCTAAAATAAATATAAAACGTAGTAACATTCATAAGATTAATGCACAGTAAATTCACTTTCAATAACCCAACAAAATGCATAGCATCTTAGAAAAACATTTTGCAACTGCATAAAAGGTTTCTCTTCCATTTGCATGATGACATTTAAAACTGTTGCTGTTAGGAAACAATTTCACAATAAACGACCAGAATATCCAAACTGTTTGGTTTCCCTGTACTGAATGAATTGAGCAGCACCTTACTGAGCGTGTTTATCAGCAGAGGAGCACCCCCGGCTGCCCCACTGCCAGAGCTCCATGGCTCCGGGTAACACCGACGCCGCTCGCCTGCCCCGCTGCTGGCAGAGGTTCCCGGCTGTTCGTCAAGGCTCGAAGGCTGAGGTAATTATTTGAACGCAGCGAGACGCGCGTGCCCTTCAGGGGGAGCGAGAACGGCTCTTGGTGAGCGGCTCCGTCAGCACCCATGGGACGTCCCCAGTGCCACCCCGGCCAGAGCAGCCGGTGGTCAGGTCTGGGGACAGACCCCGTCTCGCCCGAGGGCAGCGGGGAGGTGAAGGCAAACGTGGGACCTGCCAGCTCCAAAGGCGCCGCACCCCATTTTCCCTCCCCCAAGGAGGTGTTCAGGGCCCCACCACAGAAGGTGCCAGACCCGTGCCGCTCGCCCTCCCACAGCGTCCCACTGGCCCGTGCCGTGCCCACGCCAGGACTCCCCCCGGCCCCGCGCGTTCAGGCCGAGGAGCTCAGGAAACCAGGGGGGGCAGGGGCGGGTGTGAAACCAAACAAGCCCAAAGCTACAGACTACCAACAACCTCTACTACACAGGAGGCGCGGGGGATCCTCGCCTACAACACCGTGGGCAAACGCAGGGACAGTCAAAGGAAAAAAGTTTGACAAAGTTTATTCCTACGTAACTACAGCTATGAGATGCTCCCACAGGGAAGGCACCTGCTACGTCTGTCCACACTTGAATTTTATCACAAAGTTCACACTCTACATTACTTTCTGGACTAATTTCTTGCCTTTCCATCGTTAACACATCAGACAGCACAGCCTGGCCTGGATGGCCCACGACTCATCTCGGCACGCTACCTGCTCCTGCCGTGAGAAATCCAGGAGGCAGCATGTCACTATTAATTCACATCAGAAGGTGTATTTTACAGTAAGCAAACCCCTCACTGCTGCTTTTCTGTCTCTGTTGCAGACATACGCTAATTTGGCAAACTAATTTCTCCATCAGCCACAAGATTAAGCTACCTAGAGACTAGTTTTGTTCTAGAAACAGAGGCAAGGTAGCCAAGCACATCTGGCAAAGCTCTGCAAATCCACTTCTGCTGCTTTCCAGTGACTCATCCCTCCCCTTAGGCTCCAGAAGGCTCCTCCGCAGCCAGACACCAACATCAGGCTCCCTGAATATTTATTGCCCAGGCCAATGTTACCACAGACGCCTTTTGGACAGGGAGGGAGGAAGATGCAGAGATGCTGGTACTGGCAATGGCACATGCCGGCGGGGAGGGCTTGCTGCGAGGACGCAAGGACCAGCCTTGCAATGAGCTGCTGTGGGTACAAAAGTTATGGACCTGCAAATAAAACCTGCCTGTGGAAATGCTGACCTGATGCCCAAGATCTTGGGAATTCAGAGGTGCAATAAAAAAGCTTCCAATAATCCGTGGACTGAGAAGATGACACACAGAGTCAACCACCCTGCACTGTGTCTTGCCGCGCTTGGAAGCTCTCCCCTTTGGAAATGCCCAGTTTTCCAGCCTTCGGTCAGCGGGTCCGAGAGCTTGGCTGGCTCTCGGCAGCGGTAGCTCCCTGCTCAAAACCTCTGTCACGTTTGTACCACAAGAACTGCGTTTGCACTGTCCAGTGCAGGGTATCCTTGCAGTGCCGCAGTGCAGAAACACACTGTGAGGATCAAACCAATCCCAAGTTTCTTTGCAGACGCACCCCTGACGCAGCTTTGCTAGGCCAGTGTAAGAGAAGGAAGGTAAGAACCAACTATACAAATATCTCCTGAAGATTTCTTAGATGCTGTCGCAGCCGCAGCGTTTTGAGCCATCCAGTGTTTCTTGTAGGTCACTGAGGAGAAAGCTGAGCTCACCACCTCCAAGAAGGCTGAACAAATGTGACTGTTGCTATAAATACTAAAGCACCGATTTCAGCTACCGATGCCCTCTAAGCTAAATCTCCCAGGAAGGGACTCGAAGCTACACTCCTGTACCCAGGGGTGTACATACCCAGGGGTGCCCCACTGGACACAGGGCTCAGCAGCCATCCGACCCCGCTCCTGCCGAGCTCCAGCCCTGCCCTCGGCGTGGGAAGACGCGGCTCGAGGAGGGGCTCCTGGCAGCCGTCCCCGCAGGAACTGCCTCCGGGGCTCTGCAGACTCTGCGCTGGCTGCCCTGCACCAGCCCGCGGCCCTGGCTCCTCCACCGCCAGCAACAGGCAAGGGCAGCTCTCTGCAGCCCTTCATCCCCAAGCAATGAGGAGGCACCACTGCGGACGGCGTCTGCCTACCTGCAGCGTCCGCTAAGCCACAGGAGAAGGATGCCATAGAAAACTACACAACAAATTACAAGCAGAAAAATAGAAAGACAAAAGATGGATGAGATGGGCATAGTACTACAGCATGGAGTGGATTTGAACTTCAAGTGAACCTGAGCCGAATGACCAGGCTGCCATGGTGTGTTCATTTGTCGATGTCGGCATCATCAATCTCGCCTTTGTGAAGCTTGGCAGCGAGGTCTGGCTTTGCTTTCCTGCAGGATAAATACGAACTAAAAATGGTGCTGCAACCTCCGAGTAAACGAGCACTTCCAGGGGGTCACCCAAACCTCCGGAGCTGGTGCAAATGGCAGAGCTTTAATTCTTTTGCCCATATACGACACACCTGCAACCAAATCGGCTTCTGCTTTCCAATCACACGGCCTTGCTTTACAGAGGCAGCTTTAGAAAATGATTTACCTGATTGGAAGAAGTTGAAGCAAAGACTTGGAATCAGTCTGTCCTGAATGTTACGGTATTTTGTGCTCATTATCCCAGGAATACGATATGGTGCCTTAAGACCAGAAATGGATCTTTGGACAAGAAATATTTTACATATGTACAAATAAAAAATACAAGCTGACAGTACAAAACCTACCGTTAGTCACCATTCTGTCCAACTAGAAAACGCAAGATCAATCAAAAGCAGTGCAAAGCGGGTCAGGGCACACGTATGACCCAGACTGAGAGCGACAATACTGTTATTTGTTACTATGGCAATTGCATTTCAATAGGGTTAGGTAATCAGTATTTTACAATATAAAAAGTTGTACGTTTTAACACTTACTTAAAAATTGCCATTTTGCTGCCATGATGTAGCTTTGTTCTACAGCAGAGACTTGAAAAAGCAGCACAGAGTCAGATGGGCACTTCTAAATAACTTATTACAGCAACAGACTTCTCCAAGACATGCATTTGGCTCGGGAGCGAGCTAAGGTCAGCGATCACAAGGAGGCGGAGGTCAGGGTTTAATGCATCCCGCTCTCCTCCTGCACTACGTCAGAGTTCAGTGCTTCCCGGCAGCGCGCAGGGAACAGGCACATCTCTTGTTTTAGCAGCCAGCGGGGCAAATATTGGAAAACTGTCCACAGCGACGGGCAGGTGACAGCATCCACCCTGTCAGCAAGGCCCCAGCTCCGCCGGCAGCTGCGGCCAGGGCTCAGCGGGGCATTGCCAGCACCCAGCCCAGAAAGAAACACGGGCCGTTCGTTGCTCTAGGTGCTGATGGGCACATGGACACCCTGTGCAAAGCAGAGGTGCTTCACCGCAGGAGCTGCAGCACAGCCTGTGCTCTCTGCGCCCTCCGCCCTGCCAGTGCCCGGGTCGAGAGAGGGCCCCAGGCAGGTCTGAGTGAGCGGCCCCGGCCCCGACAGCAGAAACAAGCGATCACAGTCCGAGGGTGAGCCCGGCCGCAGTGGAGCTGCTGCATGCCCGGACCTCGGCGGAGGCAGACGGGGCATCCGCCGCGGCTCGGTGCTGCCCGCTGGATCGAGCACCGCAGGGGCCTCCCCCCACGAGGTGTGGAGACCCCATCGGCAGCTCCACGCCAGCTTGGAAGTATGCCCGGGGGCTTGGGGATTAACCAGCTGTATCTTTTCCTTATTTTTAGGGCTCGCTTCTGAGCATTTCTTGACGGTCCGTGAGTTCGCAGCTTGCTGTTGGCAAGAGTTTGTTACAGCTCTGGTTTTTGTGACTGTCCTGCAGCAGGGGTTATGAAGTGGGGACAGCTGAGGGGCTGCCGTCAGGGTCTCGGTCACGTACTCACGTGGGGAGGCATCCACAGCAGCAAGGGAGGGTGGGGGCAGCTGCCGAAGGGTTGTGCAGTCCCAGGGCGTGGAGCGGCGTGTGCAGGAGGAGGTGGTGCAGCGCAGGGCGGGCGGCGATGGCCGGACAAGCGCAGGTCTGCCGGGACGGCCCCGGCGCCGCGTCCCGCTCAGTAGTATGCACACACACGCCTGCTCCAGCGCCGGCGGCCCCTCTCAGGACTGCGGGACCGGTGGGCACCTGGTGGGGCTGGGCGGCAGGCGGGCGGCCGCGCTCTGCTCCGTCCGGAAGCTGTAGTCGTACTGTGGGGAAAGCGAGAGAGGGGGAACCGTGAGGCACTGCCCGACAGCAGCCCCGGCCATGCAGACACGTTCCCTGGCCCATGCCGAAGAGCAAGCAGAACAATGAGGTAGGAATTGTGCCTGGCAGCAGTCTGAGCTGCGATCTCGTCGCCCTGCCCCACCAGGGCCGTGCTGGATGAGCCCGTGGCACCAGCCGACCCCATGTCAGTAACCGTCTGGGGTAGGATCCATCCCCCGCCCCTAAACCCAGTGTTAACACAAATGTGACCACTCTCATCCTGCGCGTAAAGCACCAAGGTTCCCCTTTGCAGGCCTGATTTACCCAACCTGGTACCGTCATAATTAACATTTTCGGTTTGGCAAGGTGGGTGAAAACACCTATATACCCTGCGCCCCACAGATATCACTGCAGCTGGCTAGACGCTGCTGCAGCCCGCGGGACATCCCTGCCGCCGAGGGACATCCCTGCAGCCCAAGGGACATCCCTGCCGCCGAGGGACATCCCTGCAGCCCAAGGGACATCCCTGCCGCCGGCTGGTGCAGGCCTGGCGCCGCAGTGCGCGTGGAGCATGCCGTAGCAGTGCCATCTCGTGGCACGCCGCGGGCCGCACCCCGACAGCCCCAGGCCACCCTGGACGCTGCTGTGGCCCCTTGCCATGCCCCGGCAGCCCCAGGAGAGACCGGGGCCGCAGTGGCTTTCCCGTGGCGGGCGGTGCGGCCGAAGCGGAGTGATGCGCCGGGGCTGCTTGGGCAGGAGTGGCACACGGCGCCGGCGCATCCACTGTAACAGCTCTGAAACGGACCATCCTCCCCCACATCTCCCAGTGTCCTGTTTGTGGCTCCTGGGATGTCACCGAGACATCGCCCTCTTCCCTTGGGCCAGGCCCGTTTGTCACCCACCACTCCTTGCCGGCCAGCCTGGGGCAGGGGACATGCTGCCAGCGAGGTGGCCCCACACTCAGCAACTTTGCTGGTGCCTGACCCTGGCCACCGCGTGGGGACAGGGCCACGGTGCCGGGTGGGCTGGCTGTGCCAGGGCTGCCACCAGCTTGTCCAGGGGGCCATGACCCCTCGGAGCTGTGGGAGGGCTCTGTGCAGAGCTGGCCCTGCTGCTCCAGCCGGCTGCCAGCGGACGTGGCCTTGGCCACCTCTGCTTCAGTGCCGAAGCCTCCTTGCCGTCCCGGTTCGGGGTGCCCAGCAGCCGTTCTAGTGAGCCCGGCCACCGCCGCCGTCCCCACCGAGGCGCCGGGCTGCCCCCGACCGCAGGGACCCGGCACCCGCCGAACCGACCCCGGGCGGAGCGGGGACACGCTGCGGGGGGGGGGGGGGAGACACGCTGAGGGGGGGGGGCACGCTGGGGGGGGGACACGCTGAGGGGGGGGACACACGCTGGGGGGGGGGGGCACGCGGGGGCTGCAGGGGGGCGCGGGGCCGGCAGAGGGCGCGCGCGGACCGCGGCGCGTGCCCCCGCGCCCCCCGGCGGGACCGGCGCCTCGCGAGCTGCCGCCGCGCCGCGTGCCGGCGGTGCCGCTGTCCCGGAGCATCTTCCGCAAACCCGGCTTTAACGGCAAACGCGTCTTCATTAATTTTACCTCAATGTCATGATGTCACAGCCAGCAGCGCCAGCCCCAAGCTAAATAAGCAATAAGCCTCATTTTTCAACACACAAACACATAAAGATGTCAGCTCAAACTGTTTACTAATTAACACTTAAAAAGACACAAATTAGATATGCGTGGCTAAGAGCAATTATAATCAAGACGAATTTCTCTAGTCATTTGGGAACTGAAAAAAATGCCTAATTGCTGGAACCAATGTTTTAAAAACTGAAATCATGCCAGTTAGCAAATATGTTCATTTAAAGAACATTTCATGTGACTACGCTCTGGAGAATTGACTACAAACATGAGAACAAGGAAAAATATTTCTGCATAAAATTAAAATTTTAAGCTCTTTTAGATTTACAACTTCTTCATTAAATATATTTGCAAAGAGCAGCCCATGAAAACTTGTAGCAATTAAGTGGTTAAATGAACTGCCTTCCTTGTCAGTTTAAAAGGAATGATTAATATTAGATGCTCACTTTGCTAATTAGACTCTCTCCAGACTTTTCGCTCAACGCCAAGCTGAGGACGGGGGGCACTCGCTGCCCCGCCAGCGCGGGAGGCACATGGTGGCCGACGGCCGACCGCGCTGCCGACAGCCACGCGGCACTGCCGCACCCGCTGCCACCGGGGCCACAACCGGTGCCACCTGCACCGCCTGCCGCTCGGTGACATCCCTACACCAGGACAGGCAGGACCAGCGAGGAGAAACCCCTGCAGCCCCGCGGGGAGAGCCAGAGCGGCGCTGCTGGGGCTCTGCTCCTCTCCGCCCCGCGTCCACCCGAAGAGCTGCGGGCAAACGGTGCCCTCAGTGCAAACCCACCGTCGCCCGCTGGGTTCACCCTCTCTTCATCCTCCCCTTCACGCGCTCCCCGGGCCCGGCCGCGCACCCCGGCGTGGCGAGGCGTGACTCCAGGAGCAGCCTGAGCGCGCAGTACGGGATTTGCGCCTACTCCCATCAGCTTTCCTGAAAGGATGGAGTCCCTTCCTTCGGCTCACCTCGCAGCGTGGAGGATGGGTGCACGCATCTGCAAACGTGGCGTCAGAGAACAATAACTCTTGGAATTCTTTGGGAATAGTTTTTGCAAGGCATCTAGCTCCAGGGAAAATGTTCTCGCTGCTTTGGAAATCCAGAAGATTTGCTGTAACGGTGCTATTGCTTGCAAGGGAAATAAAGCCATGCAGAAATTCACAATATTTATATGCGTAGCTATCTATGTGCAGACAAGATGCTTCATCAAGGAATATGGGCTGCATAATTATACTTTTCATTACTCTGAAACGCACACAGCCTGTATTGGAACAGGAGGGTGCGGGGACAGCCAGCAGGTATCAACTTCTCCCAAGGCCACACCAACGCCACTGGTGCCGGTGTCCCCGCGCTCCACAGGCCTGCGAGGGACAGGGACAGGGCTGCACAGCCCACCCCTCCGGGCAGCGCCCTGAGCTGCCGGGACCTCTCCCCGCGCGAGGCGGCACGCAGAGGGCTGCAGAAGCAAATCCAACGCCACTTTGCTTCCCCTTCAGTGAAAGGGACTAGCTGCCCCGCGGCCAGCTCTGGGGAAGGCGGCAGGCACACGCAGGAGCCACTAGCCCCAAGAACCCCCTGCTCCCAGCACTCAATGCCCTCGCGACAGACGCAGACAGTCCCCAACAGAAGCCACACGACAGGACTGCAGTGCCCGAGGCAGCAGAGGCTTCTGCCAGCTACCGTCCGCATGGGGCAGCATCTTCAGAGACGCTGTCGCTGCTGCCCTGGCCCAGCGGGTGCCTGGAAAGCCCTGGCAAACAAACACCTTCTTTTGGCACTCAGACAAAACTTCCAGGCAGGAGAAGGGTGGATTCAGGAAACTGGACTCACAAGCAGAATCAAAAAGTAGTGAAGCCATGAGGAGTCAGCAAGTTTTGCAATGCCTTCTTCTTACCCTTCACCTTTAACCCAGCTGGTTGGCACAAGAGAAGATGTTTGGGACTGATGGTCCCCAAAGCAGCACGTGCTGCTGAGACAATTTTCATCCTGGTCCGAGACTTCAGCTGAGAGCACCACGCCACCCAAGTCATGCATGTGCCAAAATGCTCCCTCAGGAACACGAGACCATCCTCAGTTTGATGGCTGTCTCCTCCCTGAGCTCCTGGAAACTCACACTCACTGAAAGCGCCGCCTGTTTTTCCTGGGAACAAGTTACCAGCACCATCAAACTGAGAAATGATGAGGTAGTTTACCTGACATTGCTTAATCAAGTTCATTTGCTTCCCTGAGATACAAGAGCCAACCTAACACAAACAGCGTCCTGTGCGCAACGTGTTTTGTTAATAAATGAGAACGAAAGGTTACATGATAAAGACATCTGGAATTAAACAGAGGGCAGCAGACTTTGCCATTAGTTTAAACGCCTAAAGCATCTTCACCCAGCGCAGATCACAGAGGACATCCCTAATTCTGAGCTTACTGTTTGACTCGGCGTTGACTTTACCCACCAGCAATGACTTGGGAACGACAAGAGCGGCCTTTTCCACAGGGGAAGGGATCTTACAACAGAGTGAACGCAGCTCCCATGAGACTTTTGCTTAGTGCCTGGCTGGGTACCTACCTCCTTTTCGATTTCTGCAAGGGTTTTGATTGTGATGCCCAAGAGATCAACTGGCTGCATCTGGCAAGGAAGAAAAAAAAGAAAAAAAGTCAAATTTAGAGTTTGTTTTGGTTTGGTTTTGTTTTGTTTGAAGTCAGCAAATACTCCACCACCAGAGATTTCGAGGCACCATCTGTAAACACATGCGTAATCCTGTTTCTCAGGCCACCACGAGAGTGGAGCAGCAGAAGGCGGGTTAGGGATAACAGCTCTAACGCCTTTCTCCCTCAGCGGGGACAGCTGACACTCATCTCAGTGTGGCTTTGCACAGGTAGGTCTTCAGCCATCTCCCTGCCGCAGGGCGGCTGTTACTGCAACGCGCTTTGCATCACTCCATGGATTGCGTAGGGCCGCAGCACAGAGGTGTGAGCGGCGCCGGCTGCGGGAAGCCCCAACCAAACTGACCATATGGTGGCAATGGTGTCTAAAGGATCCGAGGGGAGGATTAGCACAATCTAATCTCTCTGCATTTGTCCTCGCAGCAGGGACTCCAGCTTTCTGGGAATAGTGGCCCATAAACAACCCTTTCAGAAAGCAATGGTTGTGAAAAACCGCGTCCGGCTGCACACGCAGGTTGTGTCAGCAGGAAGAAGAAAGCACAAAGCGGGAGCACAATGTGAAAAATTAGATACAGCTGATGGCTCGGTGTTTGCTGTAACGGCTTCTTGTAAACTGATTTTTAAAGAGATAGTATTTTAGGATCACATGGATTAGGGAACTGGTAATGGGATGCTGAGCCTTTGAGCTCTGGATCACCAATTCAAATTAGTGCTGGGCCAGTGACGCTCAAAAGTCACCCTGAATTGGTACCGGGGTTTCCACTTCGGCTGAGCAAACCTGCCGTGCCCAGGCCGTGGGTGACACCCTCTGCTGGCCCCGCAGCCCTGGGCACCGAGCAGAGAGGACGCAGTGAGCAGCGCCAGGTAGCACCATGCCGTGACCAATGCCTTCAACTTCTGGCGGGCAAAAGCAAAGTGGGAAAGCTGAGCCCACTACGGCATCTCCACTGCAGGTTAAATCTAGGAGAGCTGCACATTTGCAGCTTTCGTTACAATCGATGCTAAGAAATGAGAAACGCCTCCAGCGCTGCAGGGTCCCACTGCCATTCCTATTTCTGATGGTGATAAGCCTTCACCTCCTGGGAGAATTCAGTTTTAGAAGAGATCTGGCAAAAGCCATTCCCACCCTATGGGAAAGTGTTGCGAAGTGCAGCTGTGGGGCATCTCAAGCACTGGGTATACATTAGGCCCCACAAAAGAAAAGCTCCCAGAAGCAGGCAATTTGTGTTGAGGCTTTGTGATCGTTCTCCATGAAAAGACGGATTTCAGACCCTGGGAGAACAAGGCAACTCACCCCTTCAGGAGCACAGGCAAACTTCTCCGAAATCATAAAAGGCACTCCGTCCATTGCTGAAAGGGACAAAATGAGCAGACACGTCACATTTCCAGCTGACTTCTGACATGCAACTTCCCACATTCCCAGTGACAGATCAAGCATTCATGGCACTGACACATGACTGATAGCTCGCAGAGTTCCTGCCAGCCTTTTCCTGCCTCTGCCCTGCCACTGATTTCCCTCTGTTCGAGACACAGCTGGGCCAGTCCCTACCAAATCAGGAATTCAGTGACCCCTCCCAGCTCTATCCATATACAATTTCATGGTCTCTATTTTGAGTCTTCCACTTTGGTTCAGCTGCCAAGCCAGGACAGTATTTGAAACCAAAACCAAATACAAATGGTTCAAGAGGACAGACATCTCTTCCCCACTGCCACAAAGAACCACCGGAGCGAACTCGGCAGCGTCTGAGCAAGAGGACACGGAACACGCCTGGCTCAGGCGACTTGTGCCTCCCCAAAGCAGACGTACGACGGCCCAGGCAGAACGAAGCCCAGCACCTGGGGCCCAGCACCCCCTGGCCTGGCTGCTGCCAGCGCGAGCTCTCAGTGACCTGCGGAGCTCAAACACCTGCGAATCGCAGCTGGGGGACGGAAACCAGCAGAGAGCGAGGGCAGACCCAAGGAGCCGATGGCACAGCCTCGTGTCACTGTGCCAAGCTCTCTCTGTAGCACAGCCTTAATGACACGAAGGGGATTGTTTGCCTTTATACTGTCTTGTGTATTCTTCTTAGATAGTGCAACGACGTGCGGTGTTTCTGTCTTGCTATCGCCACCTCGCAAACTGCACAGAAGCCTCCCACAAGACGTGTCAGTACAAGCGAGACACTTACTTTTAAAACGTGTAACTCAGCAATTCCTACACACGACTGAAAAGGGCACATTTCTGAGGCAGAGCGCAGCCCCAAATACACCTGCTTTATTTCAGTTACACCTTTAACATTTTAAGTCTTTAAAATGCAGCTCTGAAAGAAATCAAAACTTCAAACTAGAGCAAACTTAAGCCCTGAAATGCCCCCAAGTAATCCTCAAATAGGGTTTTCTTTCACAAAGCGTCTGCCCCCGTGAACCCAGCGTTTCTCTGCTTGCTCTTTGTAACTTCCCTCAGCACCAGTGAGTTACCAGGTTAGTGATTTAACAACAGTTATTTAAGAATCCTTGGCATTTTACATTTGCTTTGTATATTTTTGACTTAACTCCCCCCTCCACTAGAGTCATTTCATTATCAAAGGTGCTATGTGGCAGCCACAGCACTACTTGAAACAAAAGGAAACAGATGAAAAGCAGC
This sequence comes from Larus michahellis, assembly GCF_964199755.1. NCBI lineage: Eukaryota > Metazoa > Chordata > Aves > Charadriiformes > Laridae > Larus > Larus michahellis. Next base: position 8,712,330 of record NC_133910.1, read on the forward strand.
ATCACCAAACCCAGGAAGTTTTGAACCTGAAAGACCATCTGCGTTTGTTATCCCGACAGAAACCTGCTTTGATCAGTCGCACGCCAGCTTTTGTAAAGTAATTTAAAGACTAAGGCGCGATAAGCGCGCGCCCGTTCCCCCGCAGCCCCGCCGGACTGCTCCCTCCGGCCCCCGGCCCCGCGTCCTCGTGCGCTCCAGCCCTGCCGCAGCTCGCAACCGCCGAGCGCAGCAGCAGATGAAAGCAGGGTGTGCCAAAGGCTCAGCAGCGCAATTAGCACTCTCCTAAACAAACGAGCTTCAACAGAGCTGTAATTAAGCAGGCCTGTAATTAAGTATATGCCCTTTATCATAACGATCATGCTTAAAAATGGCATGATGCATGGAAGTGTGTTATTAATGCTGCACTCCCAACGCGCGCGAGCGTGCAGAGGAGCCGGCGTGTCAGGCCCGTCACCGGGCTGCTGGTAAAATACATTAAAGGGAGAAATCGGGAAACAACACGCTCATTCACCAGCTCTTTTCACAGCCAGGCACCGGGAGTCATGAGGATTTAAATACCCACCACAATTCAGGAAACTTTACAGAAATACAGTGGCAGGCGGCCACCGCTGGCCGCCCCCCCAGCCCTGGGAGCGCGGCAGTCCCACTGCCCCGTCCCCCCCGCCGCGGCTGGGCTCCGGCGGCCGCGGTGCCAGCCCGGGCAGGAGCTGCTTGGGCGCGTGAGGGGCTGCAGGCCGACGGCGGGGACCCCTGGGACAGGCAGGGAGCGGACGCTCGCCCCTCACCTCTGCTTCCCAGCTGAACAATGGCCCCGGACAAAGCAAAGGCTGCGCAGGAAGGACACCCCCGCGTCCACACCTTGCCCTCAGAGGTGCTGCCCCGGGAGGAGAGAGGTTCCAAGGTGCTCCTGCCTGAGAAGGGATTTTTCATGTTCACAAGGACTTCAAGGGTGAGGGACTCAGCTTCCTTTTAGGAGTGTAAATCCAAATCCAAGAATATCGACAAATGCAGGGACGATTTGTTCCAGCACAGCGTTGAACCACCTCCCGATCACGTTAGCTTTTCTATCTTGCGGACGAGAGCGTGCTTTGCGAGGGCCCCATGCACCAGGCTGTCTGCACAACCCCCAGCCGCAGCGATGCATTTTGGCAGCGATGTCAGAGGGGAGGCTCGGCGCTGCGCACCCCTGCCCCGCCGCCACGCGCTCTCCCAGGGCCAGGCTACAGCTGGTCCCTCCGGGTGCCCTACAGCGCACAGCTCCCGCGCAGCCCCGGCCCCGTCACCGCCGGTTCGGCAGCGCAGGCCCAGCCCCGGCAGACGCCTCTCCCCGCACAGGGCCTACGTCTCTGTTTCCCAGGAGGAGAACGGCCGTGCCGCACGAGCAGCGATGCTGCCCTGATGGGGCCGCACACGTGTAAGCTCGCGCTCGGAGCTCGTGTGGGTTAAGCCCTTGCAAGCAGGCCCCCACCGCACACCCGCTCACCGGGAGGTGCAGCGGAGGGAAGGCAGTTCCCGCAGGAAGCCGTCTCCAGGGCCAGGCGGGAATGAGCTCCCAGCGCTGCCTGCAGTCCGCTGGGGTGTCCAGCACCGGGGCCTGGCCGCGGGTGCCATCACTCCCACTGTGCACCGCGACACAGTACACGACTGCCGTTTACAGCAGCCAGTTAATTTCATAATAAAATTAAATGAAACCAGAACTGTAGGAGGCTTTTAATTCCATGTCCCTTGTTCTGATGTTGTGCTGTAAATAAACATCAGCAGCAGCCTCTGATTCCTCTCTTTTTCCTTTTTTTTTTCCCCCTTCCTTTGAAGCATTGCTGGCAGCCTCTGATGAGCCGAGCGCCGTGCTGAGATTCTGCCCGGTGTTACCATTTCCATGGGCGGCAGCAAGACTCACCAGCCAGGCTTTGGCCTGGAGCTGCAGTTCTTGTTTCAGTCTGGCCAAAAGCCACTGAAGGCTCCTCCACGTCCATTTGCACCACGTTGGAGACCAGCAGACGGTAACACAGAGAGATAAAAAGAATCGGTGCTGGTGAACGTCAAAGTACAGCTCTCCTTCCAAAGGCAACGTGTGCTCATTCAGAACAAAGAAGGTGGGCAAGGTCCCGTTTCTACAGCATCACCACCAGCAGCGTTACTCATACCACCACGTGACTAAGCTCACGCATTGACCCACTGCGGTTTCAACATCTTCAAAAGGCTGTAACTTTAAAACATTTTTAAAGACCTATCAACTGTTTGCACCTTGCACGCTTCACTTAAAGCCTCCTTGCACAGGTCGGCAAAGCTGCTCTTGCCCTCCGTGGCTCTGAGCAGGGCCAGCGGCAGGGCCAGCAGGGCCACCACCTCCACCAGCGCCTTGGTGAGTCCAGGAGGCAGCCGGTCCTCCCTGTGCAACTACACCCACAGCACCCACACCAGATTAGGGAGATGCCCGTGCGCTTCTCCCTCAAAGCAGAACAAAATAAAATGGCATTTCAGAAAGAAAGATGTTTTCAAAGGCCGTTTGCTGTTTCCCAGGAGCAGCTCCTCCCTGAGGGTCCCATCCAATTAGCTCAGTCGCTGCAATTAAATAAAAGAGTCAAAAGGTGCCAGTGGCCAGAGCCACCGTCCTAAAACCAAACCCTGAAGACCAGTGTCCCCGTGAATCCCTGACGGCAGGATGAAGGGCACCCAAAAGGGCACCAGAGCCACCCCCTTGGTCAGGGCGGGACCACCAAAAACCATGACCAACTTTTAACCGGTGGCTATTTCCTGATAATTTACCAAGCCTTACTCTCAGCCTTTAAAGGGCAGGCCACCAAACTGTGCTCTATAAATACAACTTGTTAGCTTGCTTAGAAATTCTCTCTTTAATCTGAAAAAGTACTGTCACCCTCCTCTAAGCACACGATAGATCCTGCCTTCTGTGCTGTAGACTCCAACTAAATCTCAGTTGTCAAATTAGTAATTCATCTTTCTTGAATAACTATATTTTTAGCAAAGCTACCAGATTTAAATAATCAGACCTGCCAATGCTACCCTAATTTAAACATGCTGACGAACTTTCACAGGCAGCATCAGCTAACATAATGACTTTCTGGATGACAAAGAACTTCAGCCTGTAGTTCTCTACACTACCCAGGGTAATAAGCACTTGTTCTTTTCTACAATGCGCACATAAAAGAGGAATCTAAATAATAATTGCTGTAATTATCTTGAAAAATATGTGGTGATTAATGGTGATTATGAAAATCTGTATAATTGTTCATTGAAATCTCCAATGATCAGATGCTTTCTTGAAACAGCCATTAACGAAGAACTTAGGAAGACAAAAAGCATCAAAACTCAAGCCAAGCTGCTGCCCGTCGGCAGCGGGCGAGGATGCGACTGCGCGCCCGGCCTCACCCCTCCCAAACTCTCCGCAAGAGGTTCCGAGATGTCCGCGATGTGACGCGCGTGTCATTGCGGTTCAAAGCCCCAAGTTCAACCTGTTATTTATGCAAATAATTAATTACTCTTGTATCCAACTAGCAGTTTGTCGTGACACATTAATGACTTGATAGACTTCTATGAACTAGTGAACACAGGACAGCAGAGCGCTTTTATCGTCATTTAATTTAAAAACGATCCTGTGTGAAATTATCTAGTCGTGAGTGATGGAAGCATAAAGAACAGACTCAGCAAAGCTTCTTTTGGATCATTGCTTTATTAATGGTAACGTCAGGGAAATGAAAAATGCTAACATTGTCATATTTAGCTCCTGGGTATAGATGAATAGCTGCCTCAGTGCTTGGCGGGTTCAGTTTGCACACTGCAGTGAGCGCTAATTCTTCACACCACTATTGTGGGGATACACAGCCATGGAAGAGTTTATACACCTCAACTCCCAAGGAAATAACAGCTGTTTCTGCATTTAAATTCTCACCATAAGCTTTTATAGCTTTGGAGTTCTTTATTGCTATTTTTGCATGGCCTTTTACACTTGAATTTTCAACTGCTGATATTAAAAATATTTAAATAAATAAATCCCTTGCAAAACACTTTCCTGCACGACTTTGAAAACTAAGCATTGCGAATCCAAACCAACAAAAAAAGCCCAACACTGACTGTACTATTGCCACCTTTAAAACTTAAATGATCTTAGATTTCGGAGCAAGCTTTCTGTAATACTGCAAAAGTCTTCAGATTTTCCCCAGACCTGAAACACTAGCAGAGCGTTTATGTTTTACCAAGATGAATATCTCATAAACCAGCCTACAGCGATACCATAAAGCCAGCAAAGCTCACCCGTTTAGAGAAAACCTAATTTTCAGCTAAATGACACCAGGGGAACTTGGAAGTGGGTCTTCACCAGGGGCTGGTAGGGAACGTGGGCACGGCAGCGCTGGGACCGGGTGGCTGCACGCACCCACCAGGGGAAGGCAGGGTTAAACCAGAGGGACCCGCGAGCCCCCGTCCTGCCTGGGGATGCTGCCCCCAGCACCCAGCCTGGCCTAGGGTGGGCACCCCGGCTCAAGGGAGGGCCCCTCAAACGCCAGTGCCACCTGAGGGAGAAGGCACAGCCCACATGTGGCCCTGTCCTCAGGGCGAGGAGGGCAAGAGACAGCTCTTGCCACCAGAAGCAGTGCCCTGCGCGGGGCGAGGCTGTGGCTCAGCCGCAGAGTCACCCCAGAGCACACAGAGATGGCTCTGCCCTGGGGGACACCCGCTCTCTGCAATCGCGACTGTGAACGCGGGGTGACAGCACTAGGCTGGTGGCCTTCCGAGGAACAGGACAGGGACTTCCCAAGCCCTCGCAGGGCACGGGGGCTGCCGGGTCTAACACCTGCCCGCCCATCGTGGCTGCTCCCGCCAGCGACACGCCAGGACCCGCGCTGGGTTGGCTGACCAGCCATGGGGAGCTGGTGGGCCAGCACCGCGCTGGCCAGGCAGGGACCAGGACATCGCCCTTCATGCCCCATCCCAGCCTCTGCCCGCCATGGCCACCTCGACCCCGCGCGCACACACCAGCGCCTGCCGCGCGCCCGGCGCGAGCTCGGCACACCCCAGCCTCCACACCTGCGCCTGCCGGACAGCACGGGACACCTGCATCAACCCGGCACGTTGTGTGACCTTGGTACAGGGGGAAGTCATTCAGAAGTATGGAAAAAATGTTTTACAACAGTCTGCAACGCATCAAGGGAAGGACGCAAGCTTTTCAAAATAAACCGCACTCTCCATAATGTAGAGCTAAGCCTCCTACTTCTGTATTTCTGTACACAGCCATTTAAATAGCAGTCTGAATAGTAAACATGTGTGCGTGCTCTCTGTGCTACCGTGCACGAGTCCCAGATGGAACACCACCACTCTGCCTTTCCAAATCACTAATGATAGCAAAACCTCAGGGGGAAAACAAAAGCAAACTCTCCCGCGAGCTCCTGCCAAGCCGGCTGCGATGGGGATCGCTGCGACCGCCCCGGGCTGCGCTCCTTGGCTGCAGACACCGCCCCCAAAATGCACACACTTCTTTCTTTAAAAAAGAAAAGTACCCAAACATTAAGACATTGACCTCGTTTCCTCTGGCTCCTCTCTGGTCCCTTTTCAGAGGGACTCGGAGCAGCCCCACAGCTGGGGACCCCCAGGCGAGGGGCAGGGGAAGGCAGAGCCACCCCCAGCTCAGCAGCCCCCCGCAGCACGGCAAACCCGCCGCAGCCGCCGGCTCCCAGACATATTGCAGAGTGCGCTACCGCTCGGGCTCGCCATCTGTGCTGTTCCCACAGAGGCTGCCGTCGCCGGCTGTGCCGAGGGGATCCGTGGGTTGCTGGCCCTGCGCGGCCCCTTGTTAGTTGAACACGCTGACGAGAGGAGACCAGAGCAGCCGGGATGGTCCCACGCTCCGCTCGAGCGATCGGCGCGGTAGGCTCAGCTGGCAGCACTGGTGGGCTCTGCCCGCACTCCCGGCCCTGGAGGTGCCTCCAGCAGCCCCCGGCCAGCCCGTGGCCACCTCGGCCCTCGCTCAGCTCCTCCAGACCTCAGCGCAGGCTGGAGCTCGCGAGACAGCCCCGAGCAGCGCACCCAGCTCCGAGGGAGCAGCAGCGCGCACCAGGGAGCTGTGGCGGCAAGCGAGGAAGCGGCACGGCGGCAGCCCCGTGCCAGTGCCCAGGGCTGGGCCAGGCAGCGGATGGCGGCAGCACCGACCCCCAGGATGCTCGGTGCGGGGAGCGGGAGAGCAGGGGCCTCCCGCGCTCTGGAAGGAAACCTCCGCCATGGGAAAGGTTTACAGCTTTCCTGTTCATCTTGAAACGACCTTGATTAAAAAACCAGACCTGGACTAAATTTTCATTTTTGCTAATTTGATTGTCAACCTTGATTTTCTCTGTTTCCTGCATAGCTCACGACATGGCACAATTAGTTCTTTACTGCTAGATCAAGCCACGACAACACTTGAGAAATACTCCTGGTTTTGATTATTTTCTTTTTTAAATAAAGTGAAGGTTAAGTACTGCATGGTGACGGCTAAGTAGTACCTCAGCGCTGCGGCCGTATCAGCACCAGAGAACATGGAGAGACTTCAAACAAGCTCTTCAAATTGCAAGTGTTTAGGAGCTCTTGATTTTATTATTTTTTAATAAAATGTCCCCTTTGAAGTCTCCGCACCACACTAAACTTCAAAGATCACACCTAAGCATGTGCTACTTCCAAGCAACAACCCTTAATTAATTATACCGGAGCAGATACAAACCAGGGCCCGGCGCGGGGCTGCGGCAGCGCCGGGGCAGGGCCCGCTGGAGGACGGGGCGGCGAAGCGGAGGCACCGCTCCAGCCCGCGCACGGCCGCCGCGCTGAAGAGAAACACAGGCGCTTTTCAATTACTTTCAGCTCTGGCTGTAATGACAGACAGACTCCTTGGAAGTCATTAAACATGTAATGTCTGTCTGCCGCAGAGGCAGGGAGGCGCAGGCAGGACTGGGGCTGGAGCAAGCTGTTGCAAACAGCATCTCGGGAAGCACCCACAATAGCTGCAGTGTTCCCCGGCCGGTGGCTGTAAATCCTCCCTCTTGATGAGAGAAACATCCTGTTGGGGAACGGCTGCTTCCTCCCAGCACTGGTGGGTTTTGCACTTCAGTCATTCCAGTTCTGCAGGTTAGGAGCAGGGTAGGTTAAAGAAACACACTGCGTTTTGTTACAATTTCTGGCCCTGGAAGCTTTGATTTCCCCTTGCTGAGACCCCCCCCGAAGGGGTGATTTCATACCACAGGGACAGGGAGGTTGTCACTGTGAGGGTACCGGGTCCCCTGACTCGGAATCCTCTCCGGACAGGGCCAGGGCACCGGGCAGCAGCAGACGCTCACGCTTGCAACGACTTGTTGCGAACTGGCCCACCACCAGCACTGTCACCTCCAGCTGTGCACTGGGCCACCATCTGTCCCACAGGGCTCCCTGGGGAGATAAGGGTGCACAGCACCCTCTCTTAACAAGGTTTTATTTTAAAGGACTTTTCTTAAACACACAGGCAGCTTTTTGCTTCCAGTAAAAGAAGGGAATGAAGACGGATGAGCTGTTCTGAAAGCCCCATGCTCTCCACACCGCGGGCACTGCTAAAGGGGAACGGAAAGCAGAAACTCACCACGAGCACGGACACAAAGGCCATGGCACCCTCGCCTCCTGCACACCGAATGTGGGCTCCCACCATCCAGGGATATAACACTCATCCAGCCAGAAGAGCCGTGCCACAGCCCCAGAGCCGATGTCTCCAGTGCAGGAGGGGACAGCAGCACGGCAAGGGCGAGTGCGGGAGAGGATGGCAGCATGGCAAGGGTGAAGGCCGTCTGCAGGAGACGGCGCCCAACGCCGGGGTCTGGGGAGGACTCTCACCCAACGCCAGGGTCTGGGGAGGACTCTCACCCAACGCCGGCGTCTGGGGAGGACTCTCACCCAACGCCGGCGTCTGGGGAGGACTCTCACCCAACGCCGGCGTCTGGGGAGGACTCTCACCCAACGCCGGGGGTCTCCCTAAGCCGGACCATGGAGCCATGGCCCCGCAGAGCCACAGGCTCTTCTGCAGGAGGAGATCACCATGCCACGCACAGCAACTCGGGATCCAGCTCTCCTAATGTAATTTAATTTTTAAGTGCTCAGAGTCATTAGTGTAGCCACATATTTCTATCAGGTAAATTTCATTTGCATATGCAAATTATATCTAAATACACTGCACCATTAATATGATCACTAATTACATAATAATAGTCACCAATCTCCACACAGATCAAACTTACAGTTTTGTAGCTATTAAGGAAATTGTGCTTTGTAATTAAGATAATCCTCATTTCCAGATGCTAATTAACTATATAATAATTAGCTTCTTTTGCTAATGCAAATTAAGTATTTTCATCCTTATTGGTAAAAGAGTTGCTTATCACTTAAAAAAAGAGACAACCTAGAAATAATCCCTCCTCCCCCTTAAAGGTGAAAAGGTAACCCCATTTTTATCAGTCTCATTTGCAAATGCAAATTAGCCCTGATTAATTGAGTCACAGATAAATGCGCCCGTCTCATAGCATGGACGGCTGCCCGGAGCTTCTCTCCTGCCCTCGGAGGAGAAGGACCACTGGTGGCCACGGGGTTGCCCACCCGGGCACAGCTCCTCTCCCGGTGGTGCTGCCAAGCCCCGGCCCAGTGCGCGGCAGGGAGCAGCTGCGAGCCCTACCTGGGCCAGGCCATGGCGTGCCTGTGCCAGCCGCCGTGCAGAGCCGCGACAGCGCCCGGCTTGTGCCATGACGGCAGCCGGCTCGTGCCGTGGCGGTGGGCGCAGGGCAGGAGCCCTCCCTGGCGCCCAACAGCCGCCCCGGGCCAGCCCGGCCACCTTGGCAGGGCTCAGCTTCAGCGGCAGCGCATTCATCATCCGCTAAACCAATCCACCCGCTCCGCACCACCATTTGTCATTAATTATGCTAATCAGCAAACCATTACTCTCTGATGACACCACGGCACTTATTAGCTAGTTATGGCTTTTCAAAAGCACAGCTTATTGTGTATGCAAGTGCCGCGCATACATTAGCCTACAGGGAAGAAATGTCCAATTATGAAAAGAAGAAATTTGCTATTATCTCCTTCTAACAAACCAATTTAGTAATTATAAAAGTCTCTGAACTCAGAAGGATTTTTTAAGAAGAGCTGAGTGATGAAACTGGAGAATTTTGTTTGCAATAACTTTCCGAGTTGGAACTAAAGTGACAATAGGGGAATGAACAGTTTTTATTATCATAATTATAATTCTCGCATCTTAACTTCAGATGATCAAAAAGCAGAATTAATCTAAAAGCACGACTGTATTCAGCTCTTTCCTTAAAGTTTAAATTTATTTATTTCAGTAGATATACAACCAAATTATTGTAACTTGTTACAGATATTATCGCAGGTCTGGCCTATTCCCAGCCCACAGCGCTACCCCAGAGGCGGTTATACGAGCGCCAGCATCCCCTGCTCAGCCCCGGGGACGCCGCGCCGTGAGCGGGACTGGCCGACCTTGGCGGGGCGCAGGTAGCGCGCGCCGGAGGGACGCGGGAGGCACACGCAGCCGCCCAGCGGGGACACGGACACAGCCCTAGGGCACCAAAGCGATGGCAGAGGGTGCCCGAGGCCTCGGCTGAAAACCAGCCTTGTTGGAGCACCCAGTTCATTCACCATCCCCGAGTTGTTTTGCTCACTGCGAGAGGAACACCACTAGTTTTAGAAGCTTAATATGTGTTAAGAGCTCATTAATATCATCAGAGTAAATGGGCCTATTAAAACATCTTTAAGCAATATCTGAACATAAATCTCCCTAAACTATATTTAATGACTGTACTTAAGATACATTATATGCAAGTCTTAATGAGACATTAGATAGCATTTTGAAGATTAAAATTAGAGAATCCATATAAAGTCTGTCCACTTAATGTAGCCTTAAGCTACACTGATGAAAAGCATTACTACCAAATTATTACTTCATTAGAACAAATATTTTCTAATCATTTCTGATTTATGCCATTAGTTGTCTCCATATATATTATTCGTATATATATATAAGAGTATACACAAAACAATTTTCTAGTTCCACAGGACATGGGAGAAATTTTGAGCTTTTTAATGGCTGAGTTAATTACTTGTCTTTTTTCTATTGAGTTAAAAATAAGCACTCTTTATAAAAGTCCATTTACTGTATCCCCACTTTCCTAATTTAATTGGAGATTTTAATTCCATTAACCACAAGGTCATTTTTTAAACACTTACTGGTTTGCTTTGCAAAGATTCGTAAGAGGGTTCAGTGGTGGTTTTGGCAGCGTTGGGTTGACGGTTGGACTTGATCTTAAAGGTCCCTTCCAGGAACGATTCTATGGTTCCATAAGATGTCTTGGACTCAGCCCCTCCGTGTCCCTTCAGCCCCTCCGTGAAGGTCCTAGCATGGCGGCAGAGACCCCAGGACGAAGCTCGAGGGACACGCAGGACCCTGCACCGCACGGCTGCTCAGTGGCGACGGCACAAACTCACGTACGGCTCCGTCGGGAGGAAGGCGGCAGCACAGCACGACAAGGGACGGGACGCGACATCAAAATTAACCAGGGCCCGCGGCAGTGCGTGAATGCCCGTTGCTCCAGGAAGCCCTGCCCATGGCAAGCCCGCGGGATGGGCGCCCGCTGCCGGGACACGGCACGGCACAGCCCGGACACAGAGCGGCACTGCCGGGAGAGCGCGGCGGCGGCGGGACACCTCCTCCAACTACTGAGTCACCGCCAAAACGAATTGCAATAACCTTATTAGCAAGAGGGCTTTATGTGTGGTTTATTTTGTATAAACAGCTTTTCATTAGATAAATGAAGCCCAACAACCTTTATAAATGTTTTCAATTATGAAATTATGCCATTGAGATATCCGGATGACGATAATCAGGGAAAACACCAGTGACACCTCTTGATAGGAGTCAGAGCGTGCTGCCTGGATGACTGCTCCTCCCAATAAAATACAGCCTCGCCACACCAGTCATTTAAAAAAATCCCTCTTTATTAGATGAAATCTGTAGCAACAAGACTATTTTCATTTGTTCTGCCCAAGTCTTCTATCCAAAAGAGAGAACATCTCATTGTAACAATTTTGCATTTTTAACTGTGCAAATTAAGCATTCTTCATAAATAACAGCCTGGTTTTCTGCACTAGAACTCCTTTTTATTAGCAGCACAGTAACGAACAATGAGCAATGTGTTCTATTATTCTTTGTCAAATCACAGAATGCTACATTAGAATAACTCTGCTGGTCAATGTAATATAGTAGATTAAATTCAACTTCTGTGCAAAAACCACTGTAAAACAGCATGATAAGAAGGCTATAAAAAATTTAATTTTACTCCAAACTCCATCAGAAAAAAAAAAATGGTGTGAAAAGTAATTTTGCATAATCAGTACACGCCATCTGGAACAATTAACCGATTTCTATAGAACTATGAGGATCAGTCATATCTGCTTATTAAAGATCAGAAATTATACAAGTAATAAATCCTTGAAAAAACTAAGCGTACTCCCGCCTGTCAACGCTATTTTAACTTCAAATACTGAAGAACGCCTGATAAGGCTGAAAAGAAGAGATTAATATATGCAAATTACATCCAGCATTTAAAATCCCCAACAACTGTCTCCGGTTTTCTGTCCCTTATTGCTGCCTTTATGTTTTATTCATACACCAACTCACCTGTCACTTCATAAGCTATAATATTATGGGGGTATTATTAAACAGCATAAAGCCGTGCTTTAATTGGAAAGCTTCATTGCATTTTCCAATTATTTGGAGTAAATTAAAAGCAGATGCACATAGTTTAATAAGGAGTCTAATATCAGTTCCGGGAAATCAAAATTCATTGTCATTACTATGCCGTGATAGTTTTGCAAACTGTACTCAATTTCTGAGGTTTTGAAAAGAAAATCTGTCTGTGCAATCTGTTAATTGTCATTCGGTTAATAACTGTTTAAATATCCAAACCACAGAGTGGCTTCCTATTTAAAAAAAATTAAACTACGGCACTCCGAAAAGCAAAACAAACCCAGCGCAGCCGGCCGCAAAGGTTGTGCTCGCCACGCGTCCCGCCGGCTCCTCCTGTGGCGGGCAGGTTCCTGCCAGCAGCGCCACGAGCACCGAGCTGCACCCCTGCCCTGGCGGGGCTGCACCGCAGCGGGGTCCCCCCGGCGTCACCTCCCGCCCTCGACACAGCCCCACTCCAGCCGCTCGCCGTGGCTGCGCCCCGCACGCCGCGCGGCGTCAACGCCTGCGCCACCACCCACGCCGCCGCCGGGAGAGACCCTGCCCGTACACCTGCTCATGCATAATTCACAGCGTGGGGGCAGCAGCCAGAGAATCCTCCCAGCAGAGATCAGCCGGCAGCTTCCTCGGAAGGTGACGTGTGATCCGAGAAAAGTGGGCAAAGGCTGTATGCGTGGTGCGGTACAGCGGGAGAAGGCACGCCACGCCGGCCTCGCGGGACAGCCGAGGGAACACGGAGCCACGGCCAGAGCTGTCGCGCTCTTGTACACGTACGCGGCAGTGAGGAGATGAAGATAAAGAATGCCACTTCGGACAAGAGCAGGTTAATCAGAAAATCACACGTCTGAAAAACGACACGGGCGGGAGGACTCGTGGCTTCATCTTTCACCGTTTGGGCCGAGCCTGCCCGAGCGCAGCACGGATAACCCAGCAGTACCCGGCAGCTGCAGGCACACAGGGAATCGGCACACCATGGATGAGCTAATTTAATAAGAAATACACTTTTTTGAATCTTGTTAAATACAGTATTAAGTAACACTTACATTTCCCCTCCTGAAATACGCAGCTGCAGCATTTTACAGGAGACTTCAGTCTCCCTGAACTGCTGGATATTAATAGAGCCTTTTATATTTTGAAGATTATCCAGGTCTCTTAGTCCAAATTGGAAATTGCAATAGGGCAAAGAACAGGCTGACTTTAATCTCAGCCTCAGTAAAGAGGTTTCAATGCAGAATAAAGCTTGTGTCACAACTTGTCTGTTTTTTTGGACCATCCTGATTAAAATTCAGTGTCACAAAAAATAAATTTAGTTCCGCTTCTATTCTTAAGAAGCGCAAAGAACACACACGTGGGAATCGGGATCGACAGGAAAATGTAGCACAGAGCCTCCCCCTTTAGAGAGCGGAATGTACTAAAACACTCAAACAGAGGAGGGTATCGCAAAACCACCAGAAACTATGCTGGAAGATGAAGATAAAAGCAATTCTTGTGCAGTGATCCAAAAAATAGCATCTTCCTTTTTTTCAAAATTACCTGTTTTAATAAAGCAGACACACTGTGCCAAGTGAACCATTTAATTATCTGCAAAAATGATGAAGCAAAACAATAGTTTGCAAAAATAAATGACTAACCTCTGATTAAAACGTCTGTCCTTATTACATACAGATAAAAGATACAGTATCTTTTAAAAGGAAATGTACATTGAAGAGAGGTAAGTGGCAGCTGTGGCACAGATAACCTGACATTTTGCAACAAGAAAGAAGCTGACATATGGGCACCGAAATGGAATGAAATCTTAATTTTTCTTCCATTTCTTAATCTAGAAAGACCTCCGAAAGATTTCTTTTGTAATTAAATAAAAAAGTGTAAAAACAAGAAAAAAAAAAAAAGGGGGGTACAAGCAACGAGGCACTCGGAGTCCCTCGCTGAGCAGGGGTAACACAAAGTGCACCCCCAGCCTGGCCCCGCAGCGGGGGCTCTGGTCACCCTCCCAGGGCACCCTCCAGCCCCCCCGGGCAGCCCCGGGCCTCGGAGCAGAACTGTCGGCCCCGCTGAACACGTGGAAGGAGCTCCGGAAAGGAAGGAGGAATCTGGGAGCAAACTGCTGCCGCAAGAGCGGCGTGTGAAACAAACGCTTCCAACAAAGCTGCCCAGAGAAACCACAGCTGCCCCCTGCCAAGACCGGCATCACCCAATACAGAACAGCAACTCCGTTTCCTTTTCAGGAATTCACTGGCTTTGATGTTTTTCCAGATCATTACCAGCAGTTTCTACTCTCTGCTGCCTCCAGAGACCTGGGTTACAAACCAGTGCAGATGAACACCAAGCCCTGCTGGATTTCCTACCCGAGCTAAGGAGCATCCCCCTCTTCCCGCAGCGGCCCCGGGGCACCGACCCCCACACCCACTCCCGCGGGGAAGCTCCCCTGGGTGACCCAGGGGGTCCAACTCCGACTGGAACCAGCGATTGCAAACGCTTCCCTCCCCAGCTGCAGCCCGACCCCCCCACCTCGCGGCCACGACTTCCGCCACTCGCCTGCGCCCAGTCACTACCCGCGGCCCAGCAGAGCGCGCACAAACCCGTCCCGCTACCCCGGCAGACCACAAAGGGTGTTCTGACCTTTCTACAAAGTGTCTTAAAGAGGAAAATAAATATTTAAATATCAGAAAGAATTATTTACATTTGAAATGTAACAATAAATAAACATTTAAATAAATAGTTACCTCCTTAAGGTAAATATTTAAGGTAACAAATATTGGTGCACAGTTCCAAAATAAACAAGCTGGAGCCCTGGAGACAGCATGCTACCTCTGAGAGCTGCCCACAAAAACATCCTTCTTCAGGGCGAGCTGGCAAACACGCGACAGCCGACGCCAAGCGGCACCTGGCTGCCTTTCCCTTCCTTGATGCTCAGTCCAGTTTCTCTGGGAAAAATACTTCCCACAAGCAACTGTGTTGACAACGTGGTTAAAGACAAATCACAAAATAGTACTTTTAAGATAAGAAATATAGATAAAGGCATTCCTGCATCAAATAACTGCTTTGAAAACACGTCGCTCCTAAGCAAACGGCCGGCCGGTATTGCAGCCTGGAACGCTGCTTCCCAGCAGATAAAGTGTGTGACACGTCCCAGGATGTGATATCTCGGGTCTGGCACTTGTGTTCGAAAAAACGAAACTCCGATCACCTTGTTATCTCCCAGTTGCTGCTAGAACAACCACCCTTCGCGACAGGATTATATGACTTAAGTTACGTTTCTGACTACGAGACGACAGCTGTAGCAGTATCTGTAAATTCATACACTTGCTTCATACACAAAATTGGGACAGAGAGGCTCTAATTACTTTGTACGCACACCGTGACGGGCCTGTGCAGAAGTACCTGGTACGTGCCATGCAACACCATTTCTGTCTTGACAGTCAGAGCAAGTCAAGAGAAGGTGCAATTATCAACTGCCCTATATTCAAATTCCCTAAGTTTGTACGCTACAACCGACAAACACATCCACCTGCAACACGACTTGGAAGTTGGGTACAGTAAAATTTCAGGGCAAAAGACGGCCATCCTACCCAGCAGCGCGCAGGGTGCCACACCGAAGCCAGCAGCGGCTCTGCCCACCTGACTTCAGCAGGGAAAGCCTGCGCTGCGGGGAGGGACGCGCCTTGGAGCACCCCGTGACACCCCAGAAACCACAGCTGAGACCGTAACAATCTCATTTTGCAAACTCGGTCACTAGTTTCCAGCCCAACACCCTGCCACGTGCCCTGCAAGGTGCACGAGGACTTTTTTCCATCCCTAATCCTCTCTCTGAGAGAGGGCTGGGCACGTCTCAGACTGGCAGGTCGAAAGGATTCTGAAAGCGCAGACGCAGCCCCGAGCCGGTGCGGGACGGGAGGCTCTGCCAGCACTGTCCCCCCTCAAGAGGTCGTGCATGGCCGGCGGAGCAGCCGCCACGCTGCCGGCCTCGTCCCCAGGCACAGACAGCTCGCGCCTGCAACCGGAATTTGAAGGGGGCTTTCAATGGAAAATTTTGTAATTCGAAAGGTTTACGTTTCAGTGGCACTTACACAGCAGAAAACTTATCGGAGACAGGATGCCCAAGAGGCACCAGCATACTGGTGTGAAACACGCTGTTTATTAACTTCGGGGAGCTACGGCAGTATCTGAGCCCATCCAATTAGTGGGGCCTGCAGGAGTATTTGCACTCCTAAATCTCTTGGCTTCTGAAAGGGTTAAAGCTTATTATTAGCATATAATTTACAGGTCCTTTCTCCCAGGAAAGAAATAATGCACAGTAAATGCCACATTCATTTTAATAATACATGTTACAGTCTGTGCCCAACATCTGCACAAAGGTAAAGCAGACAGATTTTTTTGACATGTCCCACTCTGCCACCCAAACACAGGCTTTTTGTTTCTTAAGTGACGGAAGGTTTAATCAAGAAAGCAGGCAATTCATCAATCGAAACAAGGCTGCTCGCACCGCCCTGACAGCACACACATGGTTTTATACAGAAGAAACCTGGCCACCTGTCAGCAGCACCTTTTACATCAGGATATACAAATACACCGAGTGATCAATCCTCCAAGCTCTTCCCATCCGTTTCTTCGTTTTCTTATTATATTTTTCTTTATGCTAGATGTTGCGCTCATTCTCTGCTGGGATAGATGGGAGACAAGGCAAGCTATGGCTGTTTATACACTATCATAAAAATTTATATACCCTTAGAGTGACTTATTTCCCTTCTATTTGAGTACCATTATTATAAATAATTTTTCACTTCATTCAGGAATTTTCCCTGTACGTTATTATCTGTGGCTGCCTGAGAGGGCTCCCTCTCTCCCTCACTGTCCTTGTGGCTCTGATAAGCCAAAGCAATATGCAGCCAGAAGATGCTGAAGGCTGAAATGAAGGCAGTATGTAGTCACAACAACATCTTAATTAAGCTGAAGGCCATGAAGAAAGACTACGCTGTGAAATACTGAGCAGTGTCTGTCGACAGGTCTGTCTGGAGCGAGGCATTCTTCTTCCAGCAGCTGCCCATTCCAACGCGCACATTAAACCTGTCAGCTCCCGGCAGCACCCAGACACCTTCTGCACACCGGCTTAGGAATGATTCTGCCTTTCGGTCCCGGGCGCATGGCACAGGGTGGGATGGGAGCCTCCGGGCGCAGGGGGCAATGCCAGCAGCACAGGCGGCAGCGCTGCGCCGCAGCGGCACGTGGTGGGCTCCCGGCACAGGGCTGCAGGCTCCGGGCAATAGTTTCCTATATGCACCTTGTCAAAGACTGATTCATTAGTTTACCATGCAAAGAGGAGTCTCCCTAACTTTGAATGTTTCATTGCCAAGACTGGAAACAACAAAAGGCTGGTTAAAAACTGTAATTACTACTTTCAGGTCCATTTTTTCCTCTACTCCAGCTTTGTGATAATAATTATATTACACACCCCAAGGAATAACGGGACAGTTCCAGTGGGGATCTGGCTATTTCTGCCAAAGTGTATTTTGAGATACAGAGGAGGCTCAACAGCCAAAATTCACTTCACCTTCCATAAATAGGCTATACCCCAGATGGAAGTGTCCTTTTCATTGACTACTGAGAAAATCTTGGGTGTCTACAGACAGAGAACTGAGACCGTGGTGCAGCTCTTAATTTTCCCCTCCATTACAGCCCACCCTGTGCCCCCACAAGAGCTCAGACTGAGGCAGTACCAAAATTGGAAGGTAAGAGACGGTTTGTAACGGCTTTTGTTTCCCTGCGCCAGCACCAGGAAACCTCCCATTTTGCTGCGAGCCAAGAGAGGGAGCCCGCAGGCTCATCCATGCACGGTAGGGCCGGAGCGGAGTCCTGCACCCACCGGCGCCCCAGTCACCTCACCCGCCACGCTGCCCGCTCGCCGCCGCACACCTTCCCCGGCATCAGGGCCCGCAGCAAAAGCACGCTGCAGCCAGGACCCACCGCGGCAAACCACCTCCCGGCAGAGCAATTAGGGACGACAGTGGAAGCGCGTTAATAAATTTCCCGTTGCCATGGCACTGCAGCGAGGCACTCGCATTGCGGCGCAGCTAAAACGGACCGGCTGCAAACTGCACCGACGTAACAGGAAACTTCGGAATGGTTTCCACAGCGCGTCTGGGGGCTAATCCACCTCGGCAACGTGTAAGCACGCAAAGGGAATTGTCCCAGCACCTCATCACAGCTGCTGAAAAGGCAGCAGTGGTCAGGAGTTACGCATGAAGATCCCTGCCAATGCACAGGATGTTTCATATGACGAGACCCTTTCCTCAGAAAGGATCGCAGCTGCAATAGCCATTACAGCACACGTATGCACAACAGCTTGTATAACAACGTGTCTGGAGGAGAATGTGCAGTTGGGGGGAAAAAAAAAAAAGTTATATACTTGGACTGAAACGTGCTCATGCAAATGTGGACTAACGCCATGCCCAGTTTTGCAGGCCTGTTTTCTGCTTTGCCTATCGTTATCGTATCTGGTAAAGCGTTCAGGTTCTTTGCAGAACGGGCACCTTTCCAGGCTGCACTGCAAGCAGAGGCCGTCTGCGGGAAGCCCCGGAGCAGAAGCGTTCTCGGTAACATCCACGCAGAGTTGCTGCCTCGCTGTTTGTGCATTTGATGCTTTCTCAGGAGAGAAAGCGCAGCTTCCGTCCTCCATGCAGGACTGTCTCACGTGAACGCAAGAGCATGCCTTCCCTTACATTTCTAAATCTATTAGGGCAGGAGAGTAACAAGGAAAACGAGTACTGACAAGAATTATGCAATTGTTATATTCCATCTATTTAGGAACCCGAAGCTGCAGTTTCAGTCAGAGATTACCTTTTAAATAACCCTTTGATTATGGTACATGAATTAATGCCATGTTCCCATGTTAGAAGTGTCACTCACTATTAATAGCAAGAACCTGTGAATGGCACATTTTTGCCATCTTCTCTTCCCTGATTATGCACAAGCACTATCTATTGTACAGCCCACTGAAGCCACTGCTGCTTTTTCTGGGTTTCCAAGCTGTCCTGAAATCTGAAGTTCTCCTTCAGCCAGATGAAGGGACTGTACCTTCATTAGGTTTTGACAGAGTCAGGTTTAAAGCCAATATTTTTCTCCTCTCGCAAAAATGACATAACAAAGAGAAAACTGTGGCTAAGTGTGATTCTACCACGCCTATCACAATATTTGTTCAGGTGTAACATTACTCCAAGAAAAATAATTCTAAGGAAAACCCCCTTGCACCCCAGCACTTCTCGGCTGAAGCCCAGAATACGAGCCAGCCCCAGCGCAGGAGAGGCAGGTGAAACCCACTGTTGCGCCCCAGCTGCACCTCACGTTTTTCTTTAGTTTGCAGAACCAAAAGCCCTTTTGCTGTGGTTCATGAGTAGCTTCCAGACCACACAGCTCTCGGCACACCCAGGAGTGACAGACTCCATGTGGTACAAGGCTGTAAAGCATCCCTGTCTCTCACTCCCAGAGACATTTCTTCCCGGGCCCAGAGCACCCGGCTACGCTCTTTTTTAGCTCGCTCCTCCTTGCAGAAAGGCAGGACCCGCTCCGGAGGGGCAGAGCTGTCAGGGGCAGCTCACAGGGACCCCAGCTCCAAACTGAACCCCCTGTATCATCCTGACGCACAGTAACAAGTACCTGTACCTGCAGGGGCGAAGGAGTGGGCTTGAGCCTCACCGCTCTAGTTAAATACACATTTTCCCTGCAGACTAGTACTAGTTAAAAATAAAAAACAGCTAAAATATTCATTGGCAGATTTTTTTTACACAATGACACCTGCAAACTATCACTAGCTCTAGCACTTGTATACTCGCCTGGAATGGTGAACAGAGAGAAAGCTGCAGCTAGAGAGACCAAGCGTGCATGTGCAAGCGCACGCTTCTTAAAAATAACACAGAACCCCCCCATATCCTAACATCCAATTTCAAATTTGCCCTAATCTAATGCAGTACCAGTATTCAGAATATAGAAATTAGAAAGAGTAAACATCTCATCTTTTTTTAACGTGTCTGTTGAGTGTAGCAAAGAGCAGTGTGTACAAAACTCATCCTTGCTAAGCAGGACAAAGCCTCCCGTGAAATGGGCAGAGATGTCGTCTCTTATGACTCACCTGTGAGACCATGAAAAAGATGAGGAGGAAAGTTTGCGTCAGTGTTGCTTTCCATCACAGCTCTCCTCTAGCACCTCTGCAGGCAGCAGCATCCCTCCCCAAGGGCTGCGATCGGTGATCAGTACCATTTGCTGCCAGTAACACGTGTGCCTGGGCACTTTCTGGGGTCTCTCTGCACCCCTTCTGCTCTCGATATTTACACAGCACCGCGGAGAAGCCGGGTGTGTGTTCCATGGGTACCACACACGGGGCTGGTTGTGTGAGCAGGGCTGCTTTGCTTGGTTACACTTCTGATTACACAGAAGAGCAGAGAAACCATTGCGTGCGCAGCTTACCTGATATGGCATACAAATTTGAGTGCTGGTGCTCCAAGTCCAGGCGAGTGCTGTGACTTTTCCCTCGAAAGCTGGCGGGAAGCGTCAGTGAGATATGTCTAAGGAAGAGAGATGGGAAACGGAGATGATGTTACTACAGAGTGGAAGATGCTGCTGCCATCGGCTCGCTCTTGCCTGATGGTTCCAACCAGGTTAAGCAGCAAACATCAATTTTAACAAATACCAAGAGGAGGCCAAGGCGGTGATTCAGCCATTACAACCAAGGCTGGTTCAGATGTTTTACCGGCTCCTCAGTCCAGCTGTGAGCAGGACCGTCTACACCCCAGCGCAAACCCCCTCCGCGCCACTGAACACTGGACTCGGCCAACATCCGAAGCGCCAAAGGCAGCCATCCCCCTCCGGCGGGACGCGGAGGCTCCTCGCGAGCCGGCACCGGGGACAGCCTGTGTGTGGCTGGGGAGAGCCATTCCCCCCGCACCAGCCTCAGACGGCATCGAGAGCGCGGCCAAACACTCTGTGGGACTCAGCCGCGCCTCCTTCAAGGTAGAGAGCGTTAACAGCAAGTGCTCTGGATTTATCTGTGCCAAAAAATTCTGAGTACATTCATAAATACGATCTTTGAAACTCTCTTGATGACGAAGGCCTGCCCAAACCTACCCAGGGCCCGCTGCATGCTCCCGCGCTCCCCGAGGCAGGGCCGATGCAGCCCCTGAGCAGAGGGAAGCCAAATTACACTCATCACCTCTAGCTGCAGCCCCACGGCCTCCCTCCCACCATCGCCCTGCTCAGCATTCCTGCAGCAGAGAGATTTGTTACACCTTCCATTAAACCTTCCTAGGACTAGGAAAAAACAGAGCTCATGGAAGTGAAGTTGAAAGTATTTTCAGCGGTTCAGAGCCTATTAAAAGCAAAACCCAGCACACGGCAAACCTGGACATGGGCTGGAAGATGAGGTGGGCGACCTTCCCAGGACCAGGCGGTGCAGGAGGGTGGGATGTGGCACTCAGCGAGCCCCGCTCCTGGCAGGCCCTGGGCCCGAGCCGGGGCTGCACGCAGAGCTGCCAGACCTGGAGTCACGCGGTGCCAGGCTCTGGCACCGCAGATGGACCTGACAGACCCACGGACAGGACAGGACCAGCCAGTGCTGGCACCCTGACAGCAGGACACAGCCCAGGACAGCTCAAGCGGGGCTGCTGGCCATGGGGGACATGGCACTGCCTCCGCCATCACGGTGCCCCCGGCGCGGCCAGCGTGGTGCCCAGCCAGCCACAGGGCTCCCCTGAGAAGTCTGCCAGGAGAAAAGGCTTTTTGCTAGTAACCGCTACTGATAGCCCACAGATTTCCACGCTTTGATGAGAAAGTCAGGCTTTTTCCCTTCTAATTCAAACCTGTATTTTTCTAACGCTGAT
Organism: Larus michahellis; assembly: GCF_964199755.1. Taxonomy (NCBI): domain Eukaryota; kingdom Metazoa; phylum Chordata; class Aves; order Charadriiformes; family Laridae; genus Larus; species Larus michahellis. The sequence goes on from NC_133910.1 coordinate 8,733,945, forward strand.
CCCAGGTCTGTGTGAAATTTTTATAAAACACTGTCATTAATCTTCTGGACCCCATTGCCATACGTAATGAAGATGCTCCCTTTTCACAGAAGGGCTTAGCGCAGCGCGAGAGCCGAGGCAGCAGCTACTATTTCCCACCAGCGAGAGCTACTGGCCACGGCCAGACCCCTGGCATCGCCCTCCTGCCCGGAAAACCTCGTGTCCTCCCCCAAACGCCCTACCTGCGAGAAAGCCCCTGTGCATTCTCCAGCAGAGCATCAAATCCACGTTCTTAGCTAGCAGGTTTTATCTATTGAGCAAATCATCTGGAAATTATCTGCCTTTAAAAACAGCACACATTTTGTGAAGAACTATGTATTTTTAGACCGTGATGCAGCTGATGGTGAACAGCACGGATAAAATAAGAAAAAGCAAACCTCAGTTTGAGTTTGCTTGTGCTTCCCAAAGCTCTTTCTAACCAAAAAAAGATGGTGTGAAAATATTTTCGAATTTGGCTAACAGTTTGCTGTTTAAAACACAATCCATATGAGTCTCTTTGCGAGCAGAGGCAGGTTTGTCATGAACACACTTTAAAACAGAAGACCAGTGCCTGTAGGCATTACATGCTTTTCATTTGTTTTTTAATAGCAGTATCCAAAAATACTTTCCGAGGCACCAAAACAGCTAAACAGAAAGACTTTTGAATTTCTCTTGCTTGTAAGGGGGACTGCTTTCTTCATCCCAAACAAAACAGCAGGAATTGGTTTGGAAGTAAACAAAGCAGATCTACATAAAAAGCCCATCTCTGAGCAGAGTATTTTAAAAGTTTCTACCAGCTTCTGCTGCAGGAGAGGCTGACCCCCTGCCACCCCGCCAGCCCTTTTCCGCAGCCCAGGCTGCGAGAGAGGTGATGAGCGTCCCTTCGGCCAGAGGGGACAGTCCCACGGGTGGCTCGCAGCGGGCACCGCGTCAGCGCCAGGAAGGGGCCGTCGCGTAGCAGCCTTCCAGTAGAGCTACGAATCCTTCCTCTGCAAAAGGCTTTCTGACCCAAGTCCCCGGTCGCCACTGGTGCGTCTGGCAGCTCACACAGGCACCAGGCTTCCCGATCGCCATATGCTGAAGCGGTGCGCACGTTCCACGCGTGTAATTAAAATGAATCGCTCGCCATCCGAGGGACTGTGACCACACACGCACAAATCGGTGGCAGAAGATGACGTATCCAGAGCTCGCTGCCTAACTCCACAGGGTATCCTCTTTGCTCTCCATTTCAGACGTATCAACGCTGGAAGACACGCCGAGGTATCCCCTTGCAGCAGGGGAATTGCACGTGCCCCATGTGGGGACGCGCCGTGAGACCTGCTCTCAGCAGACCGGCACTCCTGCGACCGCTCCTGGGGCTGGCGAGGAGAATGTGCCGGCTCAGCCGCTGCCAACGTCGGCTTGGCAGCCCCGGGGGGCTGACCGCGGCTGTTTACAAGGGCATTTGTCACGACAGCCTGTGTCCCCCCTTCCATGGCCACTTTTCATCTCCGAGGTAGGACGAAGGGGCACTTCATCACTCCCACCGAGCTGCGCCCAGGAGAGCTGGGTCTCTCCAAGGAGAACATTCAGCTGCAAGACCACAGGATGGAGGGCAGCAACTGCTAGGAGGAGATCAGCTCTGCCCTTCCCTTTTTTAAAAGCATGACATTGTTGTAGGGAAAAATGGGAAACAAAGTCTAATTTATTTTAAATTAATGCAAACTTTGTCCAGGATCAATATAACTTATACCTACTGAGTTGATTGCATAATGCATTTTCCTTATGTGTTGTGAAAGCCAAATCATTTTGCATTGTAGAAGACAAAAAAAAAAAAAAAAAGAAAAAAAGGCTGCCATTGAAAAGGAAGAAAATCCCAATTACAAAGTCCCCAAGTTCCTAAACACATATCGTGAAAGTATGTGCAGCTCTGAGGCATATGGCAAATCAATTACTAGTTTAAATTTTAAAACAAAAACATGGTAAATGTGTTGCAGAAATAATCAAGAACAACGGTTTGGTTTAGATTACAGCGGCCACTAGAGTTTTGAATACAATTAATCATCATTCCAGGCAATGGGAAGCCATATTGACACTTATTCCTAATTTGAATATTTAATTAGGGTGAAGTTCTTCATCAAATTATCACAGAACTGGGAGGAAAGCCTAAAAGATTTAAACAATTACTACTTTAACCCTTCACCAACTGCTCACCTGTGAGCGCAAGAATCTTCTCCCCATTCTGCAAAGCAAGAACCTGCTCAGGCAAGAGGAAGAGACATCTTTGAAAGACACTACCAACACCCTGGGAAAGGTACACGGGCACTTGGCATCCCGCAGGGCTGCTCCGGAGATGCCAAACCCGCACAGGCTCCTGCCCACCTGCGCTCTGTGACCTTTACCACAGCAAAGCTTTCAGGCCAGATCTCTATTTCAGCATCAAGTCCGGTTCCTATTACAGCTTTAGGGTTTTGGTTTGGGTTTTGCTGGGGTTTTCTTTTGTTGTTTGGTTGTTTTTTTGGGTTTGTTTGTTGTTGTGTTTTTGTTTTGTTTTTTTTTTTTTTTTTTAAAGCCTGTCCAGAATCATCCGCCAGGTTGACATGTGGAGGGACAAACCCTCTCCTGAGGGACACCGCAGCGGCCACCCACTGGCTGTCCTGGCGCAGCCGCCCGGTCCTGCCTGCCCCTCTGGGGGCTCTCCCAGCCCCTGCCCCGCACCGGGAGCTGATGGGACCGGACCCACTGCACCTCCCGCCACACTGCGGGCTCCCTCCCTCCGCACAGCTCTGCCTCAGATCACTCAAACATCCCTCTATGTGCTGTATTAATCCATATAAGAAAATCTCTTTTAATGAGGAGTGATACAGTTATGAACTCTCTAGAGCCATAATTAGAGCAAACTAATTGAAGTTGTGTTTTGACACACTTTCCAAATTCACGGGTACTGCATGACATATTCACAACACTACTGCTGCACAGCCATGGCGACAGCAAAATCATTAGGCTAATAACGCTTATTTGCATTCTTATCATGCCAGCAGCATGCCGTTAAATAGTGCTTCAACCAGTGCTAGTTTACTCTGAAAGTTTCCACTGAAAGATATTAACAGTAATTATTAGTACTTTAGTGGAATCTCTGATGTTAAGGAATGGCAACTCACGTTAACTATCCCCATGCCAATTATTTTCCTTTCGAACTGTCACAAAAAGCAGCTTTTTGCCTCCCCGCTGGACGAAAGCAACAAGGCGGATCTGGTGCTGCTGGGAGGGACAGACAGACGCCGGCCCCAGAGAGGCTCCTGCCCGCTCCCTCCGATGCTGAAACCACCCTGTTCCAGCACGGGTTAAATACAAAAAAATATTTTTCCCCAGCAGACGATAATTTCCAGGCAATATAGGATGAAACAACAGCAACAGCACAGTTCAGGACCGGGCAGATTTAATTACTCTCTTAACTTCAGTTTTTCTTTTAGTCTTTAAATCTACAGAACAAGTCTACATACGACAGCAACAGAAGCAGCACGTGCTGAGAGAGATCCTGCACACGCCAGCAAAGGTAGTTTGAGGTCTGTGCACATTATGGCCACTTTTTGAAAGTTTTTGGAGAGAAACTCGCATAAAACAGGCCCAGGAATGCCCGACAGTTCCAAATCAGTTATTAAGAACTGTCTGCAGGAAGGTGATGAACTGCTTTTGAAGTTACGGGGCAAGTACTCATAAAAAGTAACAGAGGATCATAAGGGGAAATGCCAGATATCAAAGGATGCTTCATAATTCATATAAAAATATCAACAACGCACAGCCAAAAGAACGGTACGTTTTCACTTTCCAACTGGATTGGATGAGTGCAGTGGAGAAATCAGGCAAAACTTTTTAAGAACTGCCCCACGTAATCAAATATATTAGAAACCATACTGCATGCTGCAGATGAATTGTCCTGTTCTTTGATGTACCACTGTCATGACTACAATTTATTTTAAACAAATTTAAGAACAGCACTGCAAGAACTGCCGTCTCATTGGAACACCTTCAGATAAAAAGAACCAAATCTTCCGCAACGATGGCTTATGCAAACATCACGCCTCATGAAAAACCGAGGACGGAACAATTAAATTCCAAGCTGTAGAAAGCTGAAAACACGCCTACAAGAAGTTAATATCAGGCTGCAGCTCTCAAGAAACATAATCCAACCTGAACGCATTGCCTCTGGAGGGAGGAAAAAGCCCGTTCCCGAGAGAGGAGCTGCCCGAGCTTCACTGACAGGCAGAGGACTCTCAGCAGCTGCTCACTCTACCAAATGCATCTTCCAAACTGCAGCTTGCAGACAGCACCACAGCAGATACCTACGGCTGCGGCGGCGGCCAGAATCCCATCGACAGTATTTATTCACAGCCCTTAACTTTTACTGTGCTCAGGCATTGCGATGCCAGAACACCTACCTCATACTCCAAAGAACTGCAATGAAAAACAAAACTGTGAGGCAAGAATCACCTCGGGTAATGGACTTCATTCCAGACAATCTATTCTAATCGTGTAAACCAAATATTTAAATACTTTCTAAAACCTTCCTGACCCTTTCCCTAAAACAAGCAACATATGGGCTTACCAAGCATTTCATCTCATTCCAAGCTACTAAAATATCCTGTTTCCCAAAAATCAATGAGAGCTGGTGGTGCCAGATTCAGATTTTATAAAAGCCCAAATGCATGAGAGAATGAAAAAGGGAGTGAGTGATTCTTTCCACTTTTAGATTTACCCGTTTCATTTTCCCAGCTGTAGAAAGGAAGAAGGGCTGTCCACAGCACACGTACCCAGCGCACTCCACACAGCACAGCGCTGCGCATCCCCCTCCCGAAACACCCCGCCGCGAGGACAGAGGAAAAGGATGCTGCGCTTTCTGTCAAAACTAAAGCCGTCACCAGCTGAACGGAACAAGCCCCGATGATGCTAACAAGGGAGCATGATCTGCTGCAGACCAGCAACCCAAAATGTAAGGCTTAATGCAGAACGAAGCTCCTGCAGCTTCCTCTATACAGGGATTAATTTAGATCAGAGGACTTAAGTAACCAGGATAGAACAGCTGCCAAACAATAGCAAAACCCCAACAAGTTTAATTTACGCTGCTTGAAAGTCTGAGCTGCAGCCCATTAAATTGTTATAGGCAGAGAACTGCATCAAAGAACTAAGACCTCATACTGTAAGCATGAAGTGCTTATGAAGTGGTTGTCGGAGATGAGCAGCGCGGCGTCTCTGGAGGCTGCAGCGGGAAGAGCGCAGCTTTCCACATCCTTCACTCCCCGCTCTCCAGAGTCAGGAGTTTTCAGATAATGAAGCAGTAGGGAAAAATTGCCAAACAGCAGAAATACTCCAAAAAGATAAATTACACACAGTGTGAGCGTCCTCAGTTAGGATTTTAAATTCCGTCAAATTAATCAGCACAACAAAGCCTGGGCTCCCGCATCTGAGGAGACGCGTACCTGCGAGGGGAGCCCCTCCTGGGGGGGCTGCGTGGGGACCCCCCCAGCCCCGGGGTGCTGCAGGCCCAGCCCAGCTCGCAGGGAGCAGCGACACCCCCTGCAAAACCTGCTAAACAAATATTCCACATAAAGACTCATTTGGGAAGAGCACGTTGTCAGCACTTTGCCAGTAATAAATAATGACAGTCCAAACACTTTACTAAAAGCAATAAACTCAAGAAGTGTTTTGGAAAATGGTGAAAGTGATTGATTTAAAGAAGGAAATATCTGAACACAACCACATGCACTTCAGGGTGAAAGCACAGATTACAAATCAACAGTGGCAGAGATCATATTAAATAGCAGACAACACAGAAGTTTTAGGGAAAAAACGCTCAATTTCCCTGCAGGGCTTATTTAACAACTGAGTATATAGCTTCTGTGAATGAATACCTTCGGTTTGTGCTTAATGACCTTACGCTATACCCTAAAGAAAATATGCCTCCAGGAATATTACTATACCAGGAACAGGGCTCTATAAAGAAAAATGACTCTACGGATATCGAACCCTCTTCACTCAGAGCACTCCACAAATTTTTCAATGCATCCTCAAAATCAGCTAAATCAATCAAACTTCTTCTAACTACAGTTAATGTCTCTCTCTCTCGGCTGCTGCAAGGGGTTCTTGTGCCTGGAAACCACTCATATTGTTTAAACATTTTTTCCTAATCATCATTTTCTACCACTAAAATATACTGGACTGTGACCAATTTTTGCACGTCTTCATCCAGCTGAGTTGGACGCGAGCCATACGGTCAGTGCCGTTTCATAACAAATTCCTTATGGGAAACAGGCCCTGGATAAATGGATGCCAGCACCCCGTACCCACTCCAACCATCCTGTTCAGATTTGCACAGCGTACACGCATCACGGACATTTCATCCTTAAATTGTGCTTCTTACCGGCCCACTGGAATGGGTCTACGGAAACACTTCCTCCAAGCTTTAACTTATTATTTCAACCTCATTGGGTTTTTTAATCCATAGCTACTGTGATGTGAACCCAGCCCTTGTACCATCCTTGTCCTCTTGTAGGGTACATAGTTTAAAAACTAGGGATATTGTGCTGTATTGCACAAGTGATCTGAGCGTTCAAGCCAAGGAATCTGTTTTATTAGTTGTAGATCAGAAGGTAGTTTTACTTTAGAGCTCTTTTGATGAAACAAATTAGAAAACATAACTCCACCAAAAAGGGTGCATTTGGTAGAAAGGATGAGACTGTCAGAAGATCCCACTGGCAAACCAGAAACATCCATCCCAAAGTACTCCTGATTTGGCAGCATCTGCTTCAGATGAAGGCCTTGAAGGTAGACCCCCACCACGCTGCGAAAGCATCCTGGCCATCAGGCTACCCGCGGTGTCTGCCTCCAGCCCATGGCAGCCTGCTCAAGTCTTGGCTTTGTTCCCCACCAGAGCAGAAAAGCATTGAAACCCTGGAACCTCTTCCTCCACAGACTCTCCATAAAATCTATTTTAAATGTCTTAAAGAAAAAAAATTAAGATTGTTATTTATAAATAATATTGCTGCTACTTAAAAAATAGGGAAGGTAAAAGGCTTCCCACTTCCCTTCAATTAACCCAGTGCAGAGTAAGGCTGGCTGGTCGTCAGCGCGAGTTCAGGTCTCCAGCACACCGGGCTGGCGGAGCTGCTTTATTAGCTGCCACCTATTGCACATCGTCAGCCTCCAGCAAAAAGCCACACACTGATCACTTTCCAAGCTCACACGACAAAGTCCAAACACCATTAATAAATCAATTTGAAAAATCAGACTTCTCTGCCTAGAAAGGAAATTCTTACATTCCTTAACATTAAGCTCCACTGGGAGCTGAGGACCAGGAGCAAATCATTTCCCTTTTCTAAGGAGGGGTAGCATGGCTATTTAAAAGGTAATTGGGAGCACAGGAGGAAAACTTACACATCCTACTCTTATTTCAGGGGTTTAAGTAGGGCAGTTGCTATCTTCTTATCAAAGCCAGAGCAGCACTTCCCCGGTGCAATACTCCTGCCAGATCGCTATTTCAAGACCCGAGCACTTGGTGGCACAGACTGACCACGCTCAGAGGACGGAGAGGGTGCGGGGAGGAATGGCTGCCAGCCACGCTGCAGACCCACAGCTGCGAGGGATGTGAGCTACAGCAGAAACGAGCTGGTTCTGTACCTTATTAGCCATGCGGATCAGGCAGGAGTTACAAGCACAGCAGCCGTATGCTGGGGTCCCGGCTCTGGCATGGCACGCAGCCCAGACACCGGGCAGGAGGCCGGGAGAGGTGCGACGCTGCTGGCCCTGGGCATCGCTCCTGGGCTGGGGCAGAGCTGCTGCAGGCAAAGTCCGGAGGGACTGTCACCTCCTCTGGGACAGAGCAGCCCTGTGGCCACACTGGTGCTGCCGTAGGCGCCAGTACCCCACCTGTGGCCCCCCCCAGCCAGGGCAGTACAGAGCACCCACTGCCTTTTCCAGCTGGGCCCCACCTCCAGCACCGGCAGCCCAGTCTCTCGCCTGCCCACGGCAGGCATTTTGTACTGCCTGGACACAAACCCCCTGCACCCAGGAGGCCTTGCCTGCTTCCCCCCGACTGTGACCGGCTGCCGTGCTCCAGCTTGCCTGTCGTGGTTTAGCCAGGAGAAAACCGTGCCCCTTAGATCCGGCAGGCTTGTGCCAGCTCCAGCTGTCCCTGTGGCTGTGTGCACGGGAGCCACACGGCACCAGCGCCATGAGGCTCTCGGGGAAGCGGTCACCCCTCTCCCCATCCTCCATCTGGCTCTGCAAACCACTGCCTCCTTCTGCGGGTGCCCGTGACAGTTCGTGCCTGGCTGCACCAGGAGCTCCATGTGCAGAGACCTGACCAAGCCACTCAGCGTTCCTGACTGCCACCCACCAGGACGGCAACTCCCTCCCGAGCTGCAGCATGCCCGCACCGCTGGCCTCTCCTGGCCGGGCCAGGTGTCCTGCCAGCCCTGCCGCCTCTCCTGGGCACCGGGCACACTTGGAGGTGCGGCACTCAGGGCTGACACGGTTTTCTCACCCGTGTGCCTTTCTGGTCAACTCGTGGCTCTGCCTCCCAGACAGCGGCAGGCACCACAAGCCCCACTGAGACCTGCAGCTGGGGCTCACCTGCCCTCTCCCCTGCCCCACCGCTCTGGTTCTCAATTAGAACAGCCATGGAGAAGTGCCACAGGCATCCCAGGAAAGCAACCAGAGGGGTTCTGTCCTTCTGAACGGAGAGGCCGAGTGCTCAGCCACACTAACGCATGATATGAATACAAGCGGACTGCAGCAAGATCTTCCTTCTCCCTGGTAAGCCATTAACCTTTCCGATGACAGCCCTGCAAACTAAATGACTGAACGATTCCCGGGGTCAGCACGAATCTACATTTTCAAAACCTGACATCAACAAGTAAAAGTTGTGACTGAATCCCAGTCTTTCCGAGAGGAAGATTAAACGCCTGTGACACATCATCTGCAATCAGAGTGCTCCGTTTCCCAAAGTATCCGTCACAGATTGATAACATCCACGCAAAAAGTTAAGTGCAATTATGTCTGTCACTGTAAAACACACTTCAGCAGTACTGACTGACATCTTGCTTGCAGCTGACAAATTGTGAGAGGGCTGTTTGAATGACGGTGGTAGAGACTCCTGCAGCACCTTGGGAAGGGATGCGAAACGCACTCCCCAACCACAGAAGCCACAGGGGCTCACAAAGCTCCGTGGCTGTGATGGAAGCCATCGCGTAGGCAGCCACAAGGCAAAATGGTTCGAGGTTGGCTCGGGGTACATTCACAGAAGTCAGGGACCTGCTCCCAAAAGGCTGGAACTGGACTCACGAGAGAGGAGACCGTCACACGCAACCCGTGCTCTAGCCTACTGCAACAGAGCTTGAGGCACCCAGGGGCTGAGCCACAAGACGCTGCTCAAATGCCCCTGACATGAACTTTTCTCCAAGTCCAGCCATGCACTGGCAACCACCGATCCAAGGGCTGGGTGAAGCAAAAGCATGAAGAGGGCCAGGCGAGTTACCCATTACTAGCACCTTTTTTGGGGAAGGATTACCTTCTTGCTCCCCAAAGCCACGTCACCACGGAGGACCCAAGAGCGCAGGCCTTGAACACGGAGCAGAGGCACCGAGGAAAGTCACATTAAACTCCCACTGGTGACTCAAGTCAACAAAAGCAGCTCTTTAGAAGCAGCCTTCGAGGATGGGAAACTGCAAGTGCATTTCTCCAGGCTGCCAAAAGTGCCAAGAAGCTGTCGCAGGATTTGGAGAGAAAAGACAGTAAAGCAGCTTGATGCCTTGCACAATGGCACGGTTGTGCTCCACAGCACAGCATGCCATCCTCACTGGGACGCGCAAGGGCTGCCGTGAGAGACCATTAAGCCAGATGCCTGCAGTAGGAAAGACCAAGGAGAAGAAATGGCTGAAAAACAACATATGCAGTCCAGCACGAATATCAAACAAAGCCTCCCCTTGCGCAGCTCTGACTGCGAGCCGTAACCCCGCGACACGAGCTGCGGAAGCAGCATTGCTGACGTGCAGCAAGCTATGGAGGTCAAACCCCTGACACATGACACAACTCTGATGTGCCGCCATCCGCTGCCATCAGTAACTGACATCATGGAGCAGAGGCGAAAACGTGGCTGGTGCAGAAATAAGCATCTCCCACAGTAAAAAGTCTTCAATTTAGGAAGGTTTTGCTGTGCAGAAGCTCACTGGTGTGTTTTACCGGTTTAGTTTATATCCAGTGTTAGCAATTGTTCCGGAGCACCCAAGCATACACTCTTGATTTAAAATTATTTTATAGTGGTAGACAGCAACTGAAGAGAACAGTCTAACAGCAGAATCTCCATAGCGCTCTCCATTCGGCACTGCTCACAGATTTTCTCTTAGCATTCATGGCAGCATCAGAATAACTCACTGCTGTTTCTGTCAGGATATATCCACACGGAATAAAACCACAAACTGGCTACCAGCGTAATCTCATCTCTCTATGGTGATGTAAAAATAAGAGGTTACTTGTGACTACAATCTTCCACAAAATATTAAGTGTTGAGTAACTTACCACATTGCTGATAAAGTATTAGAAAAGGCTCTCAAGCAGTATGTGTTCCCCGTAATAATGAAATATTTGCAGGATGTACCTTTATATACATTTCTATTTCTTAAAAAATATATTGGATAATAAATAATCAGAGTAAAAAAAGAGACATGAAAGATGCTTTGAATGATCAGGCTGGTGGTGTAAAAGTTACCTGTAAATCACGCGCAGGGCATGAGAGTGGAGCTGGCTACAGACAGGTGGTTTTTACTAGGAGGCATTAATGTAACATTCAATTATTCCACTGCATACTGGCTGTTTTAACTCAGCCAAATTAGAATACATTTTATATTGACTATTTTGACATTTGCTTTATTTGGCAAGTAAAACAAAACTGATCCAATTTCCTTGCAGCCATTGTAAACCATAAACTGTACAACAAGAGGTTATAAAATATATAAGCCTTGTAAACACTTCTTTTCAGACTGTCGCTGATGCTCTGAGCTCTAATTTTGGCCCTGTTCCCAACAGCTCTGACGCTGCTCTGCAGCCTTCCCTGCTCGGCCATAAAGTGACCCTTCCGCACTTAGTGATTAAGGACCGCCATTGACATTCTCTTGCTATGATAATTTTTTCTCTTTATTGTGGAAATCTGCCCAGGCAGGAATTTCTTGCAGACAGAAAATGAAGATCTGTGCCCTAAAATCAAGACATCTTTTCCTCTGATCTCACATGGCCTGTGCCAGCATGTAGCTTATGTCCAGTGGAGCTTCAAAACAGCGTACCAGGTCCCAGTGGGACAGGCTGAAGTCTCCAGCAGACTGCTGGCTTTTCATCTCTTTTGCCTCCATTTCTGTTTGAGAAGCAAGACAGCATCTCTGCCTGCAGCACACCTGACAGCACAGGACAGCAAGCAGAGTGCCGTGGCGTGGCAGGCGACCGAGCAAAACTCTCAGTGAGAGAAACGCCCAAATGCTTTGGAGAGTTCACGGAGCCACCACAAGACAGTAGATTTACGCCTGGGTCATAGGTGAAGGCTCAAATGTACACGCCTGCCTTACAAAGATATCCGATAGCTTTTTCGGGAACAGTTTACAGCAGTTCAAAAGCGTCACTCTCTGAAATGACCTGTAAATCAAGACTCCAAAGGACATGAGTATTTTCCACCCATACGATACAATACCCTTTGTATACAAACCAATCCCCTTGGAATTCCTCTCCACTGTCTCCTTCAAAATTCTAGCTCTCAACAGTTACTGTAATCCTGTAAACTGTATCTGCAGTGTACCAAATGCCTGGTGCAAGAATACATGTTCGCTTAATTAAGCAAAAGCCCAAAGGGACCCATAGAGAGCGTGCTGTGCCCTGGCAATCGCGCAGCCCAGAGCTCAGTCCGCGAGCCCGTCTCTCTGGATGCTGTGCTCTCATCGCAAATGCCAGCAGTATAAAGCACTCACTTTAACCTCTGTCTGGGTTAGTCTGTTGCTTAACACCACTCTGTCCAGAGAAATCCAGCAAGTAAGCTGTCAATACAGGACTACTGTTACATGCCAGTATACACACAAGTGCATACATTAATACACACACACACAAATATTGTCTACAATACCGGAAAAACAATTTGGGCAGACACTGGCCAAAGTGCTGCTCCTGTCAGTCACCGCAGGACGAGCGGTCTGCTCTGCACACTCAGGGTCAGTTGGGTCCAAGAAAAGAAAAAACAAGGCCAGTACTTCAAACCGCGAGTGGGCTGACTCTGAAGAATGAGCAAAACTTGTCTCCCTATACATTAAAATCTGCATGAGTGCTTCTCCCTCCCTGTGGTCAAGGAGAGAAATCGACTTGGCTACAGTTCTGCCCCATCCTCCAGGGACGACCCATGTGTACTTGTTGAAAACTACAACATCCTGCAGAGTTCAAAGCAAAGAAAAGGTGTGGTTTGCTGTTTCCCTTCCTCTGCGGGCTTTTTCTTTCTTCTGACTTGTTCACCCATATGTCTTTATGCAACGACAGCCAAAGGAACTTCCAGTAGGCAAATACTTGAAAGAACAACACACTCCCTCACTATCAGCTCATGCCATGTAATCATTCCTAGTGAAGCAGTACCCTGCTCTTGATTCTGACAGGCGAGGTTAGTAACAACACACCACACAGCACCAGGCAGAAGGGGCTGGAAAGCAGAAAGCTTACCTCGGCAGGTTGGGAGCTGGTGTCGAAGATGGTACTTGGGAAGGAGGAGTTGCAGGCTGTGAAGATTCATGGTTGCGTGGAACTTTGCCCATCCGGTACCAAATGCCCATGTTGTTCAACTCCCTGTGCAATCAACGCAGAAGACATTAATGCTCCAAGCAAATGCTGCACAGTACACAAGTATCAAGCACTGACGTGTTTCACAAACACCTTGGTTAGTGAGAACCAGTCTAATTGGAGGAAAAAAAAAAAGGGGGGGGTAGTTAATTTCTATCTCAAACTCAGTAAACACTTGTACTTATGTAGACTTTTCTAATGACAAGCTTCAGCTCTTACAACCTACTACTTAGTAATTACAGGAAAACAGGGTGCCGAGCCTTTGCACAACTGAATTCATGACAACAGCTTCTGGAGCGAGGGGCACTTACCCTATGAAGGTGTACTGAGGAGGGGCTTGTTTAGATCTACCCAGGATTCGGATATCGCAGATCGCTGCCTCTGTAGAATCTCGAGGGATGAATTTAATGCACAGCCTCTTCTTTCTGAAAGCTATTTCTTCTGCAAAAACAACCCAGGACAGAGGGTGGTTTTTATGCAAGATTAGGGTATAAGTGTTATTTATTGTCTCTCCAGATATTAGGCAGGTAATTATGGCAGGAACTGGAGCCAAAGAACAGATATATGTCAGCAAACCAGACAGTGCAGTGCCAGTCAGTGACTGGAGAAATTTCCTATCAGGAGCTCTCTGCACACTGTGTGAGATTTGTTATTAGGCACTGCGATAAACCAATACTCCCTACTACCCTCTGCAGAGAAGATAAGACATCACGTATGCCACAGCGTACTGCGCCACAGAACAGACACGGCAGGTGATTCTTCCGCTTCCACGTACTTCTCACATTCACTTTCTCTTTCCAAGGTAACGTTTGCCTTACCAGCCTGGATAGTCGTATCTAAATATTCCTCCCACAAGCATCACCTCTAGGAACATTCCTGGAAGCTGCTGACACAACCGGTCAGTTTATTCTGCCAAGTGCTTCCAAACAGCCAACCAAACCGAGAGGAGGAACAGGCAGAAAAGCAGACTGACGTGCAGAGGGGCTAACAGTAAAAGCGCTCTGCCCAAATCGCATGCATATTAAGCGCTAATGACCTCTCCTGACTCAGCGAGCACTGAAATGATACTCCCGCCGTGTTTGCCCTGGTATCTTTGTAGGAATAAACCAGATTTACAAAGCAGTAATTGCTAGGACCTCCTACGGGGCACGTGTGCTGCACTGCCCTGTGTTCAGAGGGTGGGTGAACCTGCTGCACGGCCCTTTCCTGCTGTGCACCTCACAGCAATTTCACTTGCGTCCATGTTATCCATCAAGAAAAACTCAAGCCCATCAGAGTTCAGGCTTATCTGTATAATGAATTCATGCATATGCACGCTGTCTGCCTGCATGCAGATACAATCCACATCCAGCTATGGGTCAGCCGCACGACGACGGGTGGTGCTGGCACACAGACAGATTTGTGGTGCTTGGAAACCATTGCTCCACCTCACCCTAGAGAGTCTGCGAGAGTCTCAAGGGGAGCAAGGTGAGGTTTCTATTTGTGAGCGCAGGCACTTGAAAGGCACGACAGAAGTCTATTGATAAACTGAAAATCTAAAGTGCAGATACTGAATGAAAATCTGGAAACAACCAACAAGTACAAAACAAATGCCTGCAAAATAAAACCCCATCAGTTTAATATGAAAAAATATCCTCCAGTTTAAAAATGTGCTCTCACTTCAACAGATGGCAAGCAGCCCTGTCTCTATAGGCTCCTCCTGCTTTGTAATCCACACGTCGGAGAAAGCAATCCATCCCGGCCTCTGAAATCTGCTGTCACACCAGCACCAGTAAATGTACAGGCAGCGCGAGGTGTGTCACAATACAGCATCTGTGCATGCAGCTTTGCAGCTACAGTGCTGCTTTTTAGAGATGGTAAATACCTGCACCCCTGAAGTCTAGTCTTCTCCTGCTTTGGAAAGCTAGGGCTTTTATCTGAAGTGCCTAAAACTGATTTTAGGAGCCCAGCATTTAAGGCTTCCACATTTGAAAATTTTGCCAAAACCTAGTAAGGATTACTATATTTAATATACTTACTACAAGTCAACTGTCACTTAGATTAGATCACGGAAACACATACAACCACAAATTTTACCCCGAACAAAATCAGTGCCTCTTATTTGACTTTCACAGTAAGTGCAAAGCTGGCTGTTTGCGTTTGTCTCTTCCACACTTGGCTAGAGTCTGCAGTCTGTAGCAAACTTGGTTTAGGAGCTGGATTCATTAATTACACATGCTTAACCAGAGTTAATTTTAAGTAAACGTATTATAAACAGTCAATCGAAATGTGTTCATTCATCCTAACAGAGGCAGGTATACGCACCACTTCACTAATACAGACAATGCCTCTGCTTTAGAGATTGTATGGGTCGCAATCCAATGCATTTTAAATTAGTTATGAAGTTTCATTCCACCTTTCCACCAGGACTTTCACAAGAATTGCAGCAGGACACGGTAAGCGTCCAGCACTCCCAAGGGCGAGCAGGATTTTCTGACAACTCCTCCCTGCACCACACGCGCCCAGGAATTCTGCAGGGAAAGGGGAGGACCCAGGGGACTGGGAAACGGGCTGCAGAGCCTCTCACTTCTAGCTCACGGTTCAAATCAGAACCAGGTCAGTAGTGACTGAAAAACCATCCTCATTTGCTGCAGACCCAGATGACTTATTCCCTGCAAAGCAGGCTCGTATAACTCCTTTCCACTCACAACTAGGCTGGATTTCATTACTGACGAGCCCTGGTACTGGCCCTGCTCTTGAGCAGCAGCTGTAGACTCAGCACCCGCGCGTGGTGTGCTGCCGCCCTTCCACACGCAGCTCCAGGGGCTCGTCCCCAGCCTCCTCCATGCCGCAAGCCCAGAGCCCTGCACGCCTGCTGACAGCAGAGTGCTGCACCAGACCTGGCTCCAGCTGCCGTGAGTCTCAGGGGATCCGAATACACTGTTTGGGAACTGCTGGCTTAGATGTTGCAGCAAAGCCATTTCTGCCTCACAGAAATGAGGATGGTATTTTCCCTGGACATTCCACTTGTGCCTTCTCTCAGCAAGCGCAGCCATTCCCTGCTGTTCCATTGCAGCCCAGAGCTGCCCCCAGCCATGCACACGGAACCCCAGAGAGCAGCAGGGCTGGGAGCATCCCTCTGCCCGGGACACAGCCCTCCACCACCCAACCCACAGGCACCCATGGAGCAGCTGCTCCCAAGGCACGGGACTGGAGAACAGACGCCAGCTTACGAGTATCGATGGTCTCCTGGATGGGGATGAAGCCCACAGGTAAAGTGTCCTTGATATCGATGAGCTTCATATCAACCAAGACGTTGCCTAAATGACTCTTTGGAGAGAGAAAATAAATAGGTGACTATGACAATTTCACCAAATTCAAACCCAGCTTTTCTCACCTGCTGAGCCCCAAAACACCTTGTCATTGTATCTGGCCACCAACTTAAAAAATGGTAAGGAGGTACCAAGCCAACACTTGCAATTGTCCTCTCTGCAGGAACTACATGATGATTGACTAGGAGATACCGGACAGCTTTCAGCATTTACAGATTCTCACACCTCATCCGCTGCCATACTTCTGGATCCTCGGAAGCACAAGCAAATTCCTCTCTTTGAAAACATGGCAGTTCAAAGTATTACCTCCACCAACTCACCCACTAAGCAGGTCACCTGAGTTCTCACACACTTTACATCTACAATAGGAACATGACATTTCCGTGACAGTAACAGCAGAAAGCATTACGGGAAGACGGTTCATGCAGACACAGCCAAAGTTATTACATGCATTAGCTAATTAGTACTGAATAGACATGGTTCTAGCTCCAAACGCAGGCGCACTCCAGAAGAGCAGGCCATTTGGAACAAAGAACTTCATTTGGAGTCCATATGAATTCTGAACTGATGCCTTGTCCTATTAATCAAGGCTTGAAGAGCTCAAAACACAATTCAGAATGACAGCCTCCACAATTGTTTAGAGACCAGATTTTCTTTGCAGTTCTCGTTAAAGCCAGCATTGCTGCCAATAATCTGGATTCACGTATGGAAGAAAAACACTGTAGTTACTGCACAGCCTTTATAAACAGAAATGCAATACAGAACAATTAAAATTTCATCCTAAGCCACCAAACCACATCAGCGTGTTTTACTGTTACTGGTTGCTAAGTATCTCCTTTAGTTTTTTATCTGGCAGAGTATTTCAGGCAAACCTCCACTCTCTGATTATTACACTGAACTATCTTAAAACATATTTAAATTTGCAGGGGAGATCAGGTCTGAGTTGATTTTTTGGAGGTTCTGCATTTCACGGACAACTCCTTGCCAGGAGGGCCACTCGTGCAAAGTGGCCAAGGCCAGGCAGCCCCCACATGCCTCAGCCCCCACTTTGGCCAGGGCAGCTCAGAGCGAGCAACGCTGGATGCTGCAAAGCCTGAATGTATCAGTTAACGTGGTCCTGGCACAGCAAATAGTAGAAGTGGTCGCTGCTGAATCATCTTTCGTGTTTTATTTATCCAAACTGTCTGGCTGTGTTACATCAGCGTGCAACTTCCAGCTGAACCAACCATCATTCCTCCATCAACAGCAGACAGGTAGGAGAGATGCCTCTGATAAGTTCGTTAGCTGCGGAAACGCGGGGAGTCAGCACCGATGCTCTGCCACACACCCAGGAGAAAAGGGCACAAAGCCTCCCTGTTTGAGAGATGCACCACTCTGGGTCTTCTCACCATGACACTCAAACACCAGCAACGTCCTCATAATCTGTCAAATACTGGAAGCTGTTGAGAATGATGATTCTGATAAAGACACACTACAGA
The DNA here is from genome assembly GCF_964199755.1 of Larus michahellis. Classification (NCBI taxonomy): domain Eukaryota; kingdom Metazoa; phylum Chordata; class Aves; order Charadriiformes; family Laridae; genus Larus; species Larus michahellis. The sequence continues at coordinate 8,751,586 of NC_133910.1, forward strand.
CCGTCTCCGTTATAAACCTGAGGTGCGTTAACTCTAACTACAATGTGTTCTTTAGGACAAATAGTTCCCAGTGTTTTGTTAAAAACAAAAAAACTCTGAGCAGTAAAACTTCCAACTGAAAGCACAGCACCACATCAGTGCCCAGGCGAGAGGAGCCTCTCCGTCCTGGATGAGGTCACTGCTACTGGAGAGGACAAAGGCCTTTTAACCCACTGAGGTCCCCACTCAGGCAGCACATTGTGCCCCTGCGTGGCTGGAGAGGACTGGGAGGGGAGGGAAAGCTCTTGCTGGGCTAACTGGGGACAAGGATGCTGCTCCCTGCACAAGGGGAGAAGGCTGTTCCCCCCTGGTCTGGTCCCCTCCTTCTCCCAGCCCATCAGCCCACTGCCATCCATTGGGTATGGCCCACGGTGAACCACACAGTGAACCGAACACAGGCAGCGGTGCCCGCAGGCTGCTGCCCAGGAGCGCTGCCAGAAGCGCCCGTGGGTCTAGTGTGCCAGTGATGCAGGGCTTGAAAGAACCTGCGTGCGGGACGCAGCGACACGCAGCACAGCTCACACACCAGGCTGCTGGGCAGCTGGGACCGGCAGTGCTCCACCACACTCCTTTTAATTCACTCCTCATCAATATGAGGAACATATTCCCAAACCGTGCCGAGCAGAGGATTCGTGCCAAAAGCCCAACAGGCACCCACGGAGGGTTTTTGCATTGTCTTTGGTAGCCAGCAGTTGCTACTATCCTGTAATTATTTCTGACAACCTCACATTTAAGGTAGCCACAGATAAACTTAATACTCAAACCATCACAAATCTTTCTGTTTAATACCCTCCCTGCCTATTCTGGGGCTATTATTCCTGCTATTGCAGGTACTCCAGGATGAAAAGCACAATTATTGTCCATTCTCCCCAGGAAGTGATATTTCCCATAGCTCTGGAGCTTTATTTTAATCTAGAGGCAAGCAGGGAAGCGGATGGAATAAAGGTCAAACGCTGCAAATTGGCAGCCCCCGGCTTTCCTGTCAGGACCCACGATCAGCCTCTGAAGTCGCAGTCGCTTTTCTGTTCTTGTCATTGGTGAAAGCACGAGTACAAAGTGGTATCTCCATACCCTGACAACTGAGTCACTGCGAATAACCAAAACACGACGAAAAGCAGGATTACCCACTAGATGGAGTGCATTCATTGTAGAATTAAATAGTTCCTCCAGAAAAGAGGAAGTTTTCACACTAGCCTCAACCAAAAACACAGTAGAAGGCATCAGGCTCTCACTGCACATGGCCTCCTCTCCTCCAGAACATGTGGGCAGACAAGCGCCACTAATCAGAAATTAACTTATGCTTAATAGCCACACTGGAAGATTACAAGAGCGTGGTAGCAAACGCACAACATGGGCAAGTTTTCAAGAATCAGCACCAAAAAATAACATAAAAAGAAATGCTAACCCTACAGAAAATATCTGTGATGCCCCTGGATTCAGAGACTAACATTTCCTTCATCAACACTACCTGCAGCATTTGCCTCTCTAGGTAGAGTTAGAAACTCGTCAGGATGATGAGCGTGAAGTGCCCATTGCTGTATCAGGAAATGCTGTCGTGAGGGGGTTGCTGAAATGCAAGCATTCCCTTTTCTGCTGCTTTTATTGCCGATTTTGCCAGCAATTTCTTTCCATGAAGAACATAGACAAAATGCAAATACCTAGCCATTGCAGTTTGCCTCCTGACTCACCCAAACTCAGTGAAATGCCTGCTTGAATTATAATTGGCTCCATAAAATGAATCACCTTATGGGTAAGAGCATACCAGGCACAGATGCAAATCATGCAGGCACTCAGCAAACACACTTACATTTTCTTTTGAAAATGATCTCGTGAAGCACAGGTATCGTGTGACCTTGGATTTAAATAAGCCATCTTTCCAGAGGTCAGCATCCAAGCCATCTGCTGTTTGTGCAACCTGCAAAGAAGAGACAGAGGGAGAGAGGAGACATGTGAGCCAAGATAAAGTTAATATATGTGCAGTACTTCTTCCTCAGACCTCTTCTAATTAACGGTAGCCCGAACTCTCACAGCATCTCATTAGTTTCTTCACGAGGTGCGGTGCAAAGAACTTCCAAGAGGAGGTATAAAAAGAAGTTCTAAAAAAGCTGCCTCTCGGGAGGCCGTTGATTAAAGATGCTCTGACAAAGGCTATTCTAATGAGGCAACAGCAACTTTGGTTACAGGCTCTAAACAACAGTTTGGAAAAGTCAGCATATCGAGGCTCTCATTACCACCCTACACGCGAGGGCACACTGGGGCAGGCTGAGAAGAGGAGGGCTCTGTGTAGACAAAGCACAGAAACTGCCCAGTCTCAGTATTTTCTTCACAGAAAAGCCACTGAGGAATTCCGGCTCCCAGGCCCAAAAGCTGCTTCCAGCAGCTGGGGAAAGCCCTGCTCAGGCGCAGACTGAGCAGCAGTGCCATGTGCGAGGATGCACCCTGCGAATGTCCCTCTCCAATGCAACCCCACGAGTGAATCAGTGGCGCACACCTCACGGAGGGCAAAGGAAACAGACCCCGAGCCCTCCACCGAAGAGACGCAGGCACGAGCAGGAAGAGAGCGGCAGAAGATCTCACCTTCGAGCTGACTCAAGCGGTGGGCACAAGGCAGCCCCACGCCCAGGGAAAAGGCTCTGCTCTGTCCGCAGCTGGGCACTCGCCCTGCAAGGTGTGAGCTCTACGAGCCTCTGCTCCAAAAGGTTTGTTGTTGAATAAGAGAGGAAACAAGAGGGAAAACACAAGGAGGAGGGTAGCAGAAATAACATCGCCCCACCAGACTAGCGCCCGACTGATGGCTCCCAACAGAAGACTAGTGTGGTCTGAAGCTACGCAGAAGCACAGCTGAACTTCTGCCTAACGCCTCTCAGATGGGGGCAAACGGCCCCACTGCAGCTCTTCCAAGTCTAATCTTACTGAGTCGAGTAAGACCTCGGCCCCAGAGCAGCCTGATAACAAAGAGCTGACATTTGTTGTTGCTGTTTGCACCCATGTTTTGTCGAGCAGAGACCCTGCGCAGGGCGCAGGAAGCAAGAGATGTGTGCTGACAAGACCCTCCAATTATCCAAAGTGCGGGAGAGAAAAGCATGTTTATTGTCTGATCAGCAAAGGAAGCGAAGTGCATTGGCTGCTCTTCACATTTCGGCAACTGCTGTCCACAAGCCCCTGCTCAGCTCAAGCACACACAGCTTTTGCAGTCAGGCTTCTGCAAAAAACATGCATTATTTTTAAACAGTAAAATTTTAAGGATTTTGGTGGGTTTCTTTATTATTCCTTGAATTCAACTTTCCTTAAGTGTTAGTTTATATAAAATCCACATGCATCTCCCTGCACTATGGGTAAGTGAAAAGATATTCAGAAAACAGACTGCTTAGAAAAACTGTTAGCATATAGGGACACTTAGCTTGAACTCCAGCCCTTGTCAGAAACAGTTTGAGGGAATACAATCGGATTTAATCACTTTGTTAATTAATACGATTTGAGTTCTCTGTTTCAGTTTTTCTTGTGTTAGTCAGTTTTGTTTTCTTTGTTCCCACATTAAAGATGCTCAAAACTCAACAGGCAGCAATAGACCCTGCAGCTGTAAAATTGGTGCTATGCAAGTTGCTGTCAAGTGTGCTTTTTATCTAACCTCTGTAAGCTTTAGGAAGTTTACGCTACTAACAACAATACCAAATAATTTCTGAGGTGGAAGTACATCACTTGAGTTGATATCATCTCCTCTACAACCCACTGCCCAGGGCACAGCTGGATCACAGCTGGCCGAGACCTTCGAAAGGCCCCCACGCTGACACTGCTGCCCCTCTGGAGGAAGGGAGGCCTGCCACTGCTTTACTCTGACTTAACGATGAAAAAAACCCCCAAAACTCCAACACACACCACACATCCTGTTAGGAACAACCCTGCCATTCTAAACCATCAAATATCTAGTAAAAAGACCCAAGATGGTTCTGCAGGGAGACACAGCAGTGAGGCACCCGACCCATCTCCAGGGAGACGCAGCAGTCCCCTTCCTGCTCCTGCCTCTGCCCGATGGCTGGCCTGGGCAGTGTGGGAGCCGGGCACCGCCGGCACCCAATGGCAGGACCCAGGTCCTCGGCTCCCGGCAGCGCCAGGCCTGGCCCAAAGCGCTGCCCCTTGGGGACAGGGTCCCTGCCGAGCAGCCGCTCGGGCCCCTCCAGCTGAGCTGCCGGTCGCTGCCCAGCTGCCTGCCCCGACAGCCCCAGGCAGGTCGCACCATGCCCCTGGAGCACCGGAGCAAAAAGCAGCCGGGGTAAGGGCTCGACAGCCCCAGGGCCCTGCGGGAACACCAGCAAAACCATTTCTGCTTCTGTTGAGATGCAACAGTCGCAGGCGATGTCCCCAGCAATTAACCCTGAGCACTGTGCCTCCGCATCATCCTGCTGAAGACTTTTTCCAAGCCTGCAGAATGTAAGCATGCATTAACTTGTCAGAAAACTCATGCGGAAAGAAAACAGAGCAATATAAACAGGAACTTCTTACATCATCTGCTGGGCTCCTGCAGGCAAGGAGGATCCCCACCACTCTCGAACCAGAGCCTGGGCAGCACAGGATGGCAGCGTGCCCTCGGTGGGGCAACATGGAAAGGAGCCAACCTGGAGAGGTCCAGAGACCTGCCCAGCAGGACGGGTGCTGTGCAGCCCTGGCTCACTGCCTCCTTCACCTGGCAAACAGGTGAGGAACGTGAGGGATGGAGGACCCGGCACTGGGCACCCAGTGCCCCAGGCACAAGGAATGGTCCTTCTCCTCATGGAGCTGGGGGAAGACACTCCTCAAGCCATGTGCCACAAACAGATGGACTTGATGGAGTGACATCCAGTAAGAAGGTGACCCTCCAAGTGTGGGGTGATCTACCTGCTGCCCAGCAGTCAGTATGGGGTTACTGCTAATGCAGAACAGGCCTTTGGCAAACGGACCCACTAAACCACCTGCCCCACGGCATGGGTCTGCCCCACTGGTGGAGCACGGGGCCGGCCCTGGGTGAGCAGCACGCTCGGCGCTCGCCCCAGAGCAAACCCCAGCACGGAGCTGGTGTTCAGCTCACAGCAAGGAACGCGGCTGCACAGCAACCACACCTCTCTCCTACCCCAGGCTGCCTGCTCCTACCTCTCCTCCCTTTCCTCCCCACCCATGCGCTCAGTCTTGCCAGTTTGGGCAGATTTTCAGGAATCTAAGTTCAGACACACTCTGTACATTTTGGCAAAATCAAGTCTTTGGTGCTTCAGCTGTTAAAAGACCTGGCTAGTCATTACAACCATCAGTAGCTGTTTCCTAAGCAGACACAAAGGCAATGGAGGTTTCTGAGTAATTAAAAAACTACTGAGGGGAAAAAGATCTCCGACCCATTCACCAAGATTCCCCCAGGTCTGGTACCCTGGGCTCTGCTGCAACACCAACTCCAGCTGGGCGGTACGCCGAACGCCAGGGCTCCATGAGAACCTGGAAAACGGAGCAGGACATCCCCTGGGCATTCAACTTACACCTGGCTTCCAGAGAAGTCACAGGGCAGTGGCAACCCCACATAACACATGCTGTTCCAGAGCCCTGACTCACGCAGAGGAGCCACCTTCCCAGACACCCAGGCAGGGAGAGCACAGCCCTGTAAGCCACTGCCCCATGGGTTTGGGCACCAGGACACCCTGTCGCATGAGGCTGGCACTCAGAGCGGCCCCATCACTGCAGGTGCCGTGTATGGAAAGGACCCCAATCGCAGCTCACAGCATCCAGGCGCAGAGCCGGACTGCTGATTTGCTGTACACGAGGCTGAAGGAGTAAGCGTGTGGAAGCCATGCTTGGGGTAGGCCAAATGCAGACAGCAGGCACCTCCCCACGGCCTGCAGTGGGCACTGCTGGCCCCAAGGTCAGAGGAGAGCTCCTTGTAAACTGAGAGGAAGGCAGAAGAACCAGAGGAAAGGCAGCCTCCTCCCCATGCCCCCTAGGAGAGAGCGACCCACATTCACAAGCATTATTACAACACCACCATAATTGGATTAAGCCACAGGAAGACTCTTTTATCTTGTTTAGTTTAAACTGCGTTAGCGCTGAAGCTCCCTATTAAACCACAGACAGGCTATCTGGGGTGAGCGCTCTCTCTGCCCAGTCATTTAGGCAGAATGCAATTCTGTTATCACAACTCTCACATTGTCCCGTGCTCCTTTATCAGGCCAAGCAGCTAATTACACAGCCTGGCTCACACAGGTAATCAACACTCAGAAAAATGCAGTAAATGCAGAAACCTTCCAGGTCTTTAAGGAGCCTTTTCACAATTCCCTCCCTCGTGTCCTTACTTCAGCCTGATCCATTTTCTTCCTTCTCACACTGAACAGGGTATGCAATGATCCAGAGCTGAAAAGGTGTGAGCAAAGCCCCAGGTCAACTGGTTTCCACTCCCGCCCACGCATGCTGTGTGACTCTGGAAAACCAAGATGTGATGTCACACAGTTGGAACAGGATACAGAGAGAGGTGAGCAGATGGACTACGGGCCAAATCTTTCCATATAGAGCTCTGCAAGGTCAGTATTTATGATATTTCACTGTTTGGGACACTAGTCTATGGGGAGAAAAATCACGCTGTTGGTTACACCACAACTATTCCAAGGAACAAGCAGCTGCTAAACAGTGACCTCCCTTTATCCATTCACATAGTCAGCTCTGCTGTATCCAGCTGCTTTTTCCTGTTTCCCAGCCTCCTGCCAAAGCCTAGTTTAGAGGTTTGCATCCTGTCCATCAAAATCATCTTTGCAGTTTCAGCTGGATACAAAACCCTTTGCTTCCCACTCTGGAGCTTCTCATCATCATTGTGCAGCGCTGATATGTGGGATTAAACAGCTGATGCGGGATCCATTTATTCAGAGATATAATTTGTGCAATACTTAGGACTCCTCCAGGATGAATGTTACTAGGATTATTAAATTTGCATGCCACAGTGGCCAGCTGTTTCTGAAAACCCCTCCTCCAGGTAATTACACTCCTCTGGAGTGGCACAGATGAAGTAGCACGATTGTACCCACAAACCTCCACTGAGGGAAGGCACTAAGTGCTGCGGGCTGAGAGGTGGGCAGCTGGATATCAAATTACTTCTTAAAGTACACATCTGAAGGCAAGCCCTCTCTGGAAGAGATGCTGTTCCCAGCGAAGTAAAGCCTCATTAGTGCAGAACCAAAGCATTAGCAACAGCAGCTGAAACAGCTCTACTTACTACATCATAACCCGTCGGTGCTCGGTTCCGGGATGCGACCACACCAACACCCGTGATGGGATCCATCGGCAAGTCGGGCAAGGCATCTGAGAGGTCTCGCACTTCAGGCATTATGGACTGATCCTGAAAGAAAGGACTAGAATTAACGGGCTGCTCGGCAGCATACCGCAGCAGAAGACAGAGAGCACCGAGAGCCTACATGCATGCCACAGTGCCTGTGCTGACACACCACAGACTGCCAAGTCAAACAGAGGATTAGGCCAGACACACCTTCTGCACTTTCATTTGCTTTTGATAAGAGGGTACATTTGTGCAATGCCCAATAGGTTTGGAATTTGGGCCAGCAGCCCCTTCTGAGATTAATTTTGATGTTTCCAGGATACTTAGCATGGGCTGGTTTCCATCTAGCAACGATGGGAAAACCCAAGCTCGTTCCCTTTCCTCCCAAACAGAGAGCAAATTTCATCCCTGAGTCAGGCTGGTTGAAGCAGCTCTGCCATTTTAAGCAGCAAGAAATCTGCTCCTAATGCCTTCATTGGGAGGTTGCCCATCCACTGCGGGTGTTAGACACGCTGGGGGTTCCCCTGCGAGTTGTCAGTCCCATCGCACCCTCCTGAACCAGACCATTTTCATGTAGCAGCACAGATGTATCTGGCGCTGTATGCGAAACCGCACTTGCTGCAGAGAGCCTCAACACCAGGGGAACACAGATGAAGCAGCACGGGATGCTCTGATGCAAAGCAGACAGAGGCCTTGAAGAAGCCTGAGCATCTTCCAGGAGAAGGGAGCCATCACCAAGTACTTCAGGGGAGGGGGATATGCACAGGGGGATAGAAGCAGGTAAGACCAACTAATTCCGGAGAGATGCTGTGGCAGGAAGCAGGAGGAGAGAACAAGAGAGCTGCTCATACAACTCGCTGAGGAGGAGAACGGGGAAAGGTGCCACTGCCTGAGCATGTGGTCTCCTGCAGAGGCAGCCAGTTAGGGCAAGTCTTCTCTGGCTTTCAGGCAGGAATGCCCCAGGAAACCGCCCCCCACGCACCCCGAGATAAAAGGGCAGTGCTTTGTGTAAACAAGCGTCACTGCTGCGCAGCCAGACAAGCCGTGAACCAGAGCTACCTAATTCAATTCCCTCCTCAGAGCAATTAAACCCCAGCATTTCTAGGCCATGTAGACAGCTTGTTACTTACTGCTTCTAGAAAAGGCAGAGGTGAGTGCTGGTGCCAGTGGGACCTGGGTTTACACTTCACAATGCCCAGTCAGAACAAACATCGTGCTGCAGGCAATAAAAAAGAGCAAGTCTGGGCCCTATGTAAATAATAACAATGTCACACGAACAGCCAGACTACCTGAGGAGTCCAAAGCACCAGAAGCTAGTGACCAGTAATGGGGAAAACACTATTGCCGGTGAACCAAACCCAGGAGAGAGCTTTGCTTCGGCACCTAGACAAGCACCCAGCAGGCACAGAGCAATGCAGTCCCACTTTGCTCCCTACGCAGTTGAAGCCTCCGAAGCATGACTAGAAGCGCACACCGAGTCGCAGGGGCTCACCCTCCCCTCCCAGAGGGCTCCCTGTCCTCAGGGCGGGTGAGAAGCCGAGGACCCTGCCACAGCAACGCCAGCGGCACCGGCACAACCCAAAAAAGCTCGCACCGCTGCCTGCGCTGCTCCACCGGCTCGGCCAGATACCTTGCAAATAATCCAGAACCCATTGCCTTAAACGCACAGTATCAAGCAAACATAATGTGAATTTAAGGAAGAACTCACAATCTGTTCTTCATACAGATGCACGTTTTCTGAAACTTTTCCAAGTCACTCTCAATAATGCAATGACTTGTTATTACACATCGGGAGGAGCTGGGAGATAATGAATGCTGATAGGAGCTTCTCTTAGGCCATTTTGAACTGAAATCCAGGTAAGTGAGGACACTCCCCAGCACACTAAGAGCACCGCACAGCAGGTTCCAGCACAGCTGCACCAAGGGGAAACAGATCCACCTCCCCGGCACCTCTGGCCTCCACCAAACCTGCCCTAAGTGCCAGCTGCTCTGCAGAGGCAAGGACGGCCGGGATGGCACCAACACCTCACCTCAGGGGAGGAAGCAGAGGGGCTGAGCCCCCTCAAAGCCCTGGTGGCCAGGCAGCCCCAACACTCCCTCCTCTTCCGCAGTGGCGATGGCAGGGACGGGATTAACACAGGCCAGGGACCTGCTGCCAAATGCTGCCCATGGTCCGGCTGGCCACACTGGGCCTGCTGCGGGGAAGCCCAGCAGGACCCCGAGCAGCAATGTTGGCCTGGGGAAAGCTGGGACAAGGCCCTGGGGGTCCCCAGCCCCACTGCAAGGTTGGGAGGGGAGGGGGGGAGTGTGCCTCTACCCATGGCCTGGTGCTGCTGGGCTGGGACCCCCGGCCTAGCAGGAGGAAGAAGGGTGCCTTTGTCGGAGGCCTTTGCGGTCCCACTCAGCGCAGCAGGGGGAGGGGACACAGCATCAATCCCCACTTTGTGCCGGCTCACACAAAGACCCTGTATGGCGGCGGCAGCAGCCGAGCACAGAGAACGGGGCTTTCCGCCTCGGGAGGGCGGGAGGCGGAAGCCATGGGGTGAGACGCCATGCAGCACCGGCACAGGGCCCGCAACAGCACCCTGCTACAGCAAGGACCCAGCGAGCTCCACGCAGCCAGCACCCTCTGCCCAGAGCTCGGACCATGCCCACAGCCGGCAGAGCATCCGCCCAGGAAAGGAGCTGGTGGGCACGTCCTGCCCGGCCGCTGCCGCACTGCACGGCTTTGCCGCGCCTGGGCCCCACTCAGGGGAGCTTCCGCCCAGGAGGGTGGCACCAAGGAGGCATCTGGAACAGATACGGAGCAGCAGCAATCAGTTTGTGCACTCCGATAAATGTTTTTGTGAACTCTGCACAGGTCAGAGGGGAGTCTCAGGCTGGGCAATCATACAGACGATCGGTTACATTGCCCTTCTCCCCCAGGGTGCCTGCAAAGTTTGGTTTCTTTTCTATCCCGCCTTTGAACTTAAAAATAAAAAACAAACACTGAAAGAACTGATTAAATTAAGGAGCAGGATTCTATAAATACTCCTATTAGGCAGCTTGTTATTTTAATAAAGTTCTCTTCAAACGACACACATTTGACCTATACACCCGCCTAACATCATGGTGGCCAAGAACTCAAACCGGCTGACCAGGAGATGGCCTTTCACCATCCAGTGCTAAGGGGCCTTTGCCGAGCTCTGCAGAAGGGCCTCAGCCACTCCACCCACTGCGGGGTTATTCTGGGAACAGCCCAAAACAATTAGAAGAACATTTTTCCCATTAGTAGGGAACATGCTCCCTGGAGGTCATTCTCAAGCAGGGCCACATCCAGCCCCCAGCACGCCCGGGCAGCAAAGAGAAGCCGGATGCGAGCCCTGGGGCAGGAAGAAGCTTCAGAACTGCTTGGACAAAGCCAGCAGGGAAAGGATGTGCCTCCACCAGAGAAAGTCACCCTGCATCCTGCTGGCACCGGACCCAAGCAGCACATGGCAGAGCGGGGCAGGATGGTCGCAAGATGAGATGCAGAGAACAGGCTCTTGGCACGCAGCCGCCACGCTGCTGGCTTTATCACAAACGCTTCCCCGCTTCCCGCCCCCTCAAACCAGCCGTGCCATGGGGCAGGAGGCACAAGGGTCTCAAGGATCTTGATGCCCGGCTGCAGCAGAGGCCTTCAGGGACCCTGCCAGCCTCTCCCACAGCCTTCTTCCCTCTGCCGTCAGCCAAGGCCCTGCTTTACCTTCTTTGCCTCCTCCCGCCCAGGGTTTGGGGAAACCACTTGCTTCATGTGGCAGACCCAGACTGGCCCCAAAAGGCCCCTGGCACAGCCCCCATCCTGCTCTCTCAGCAGCGCAGCAAGGCCCCCTGCTCCAGCCCAGCAGCGATGGCTCCATGGGCCGCAGCACACGGAGCGGCAGCAGAGACCAGTGCTGGGGTGCCCTGCAGCAGGCAGAGCTGCCGACCAGGCTTCCAGAAGCCTTTGCACCAGGGAGTTTGAAGCCAGCGGGCTGAAGGCCTTTTACACACATCAGACCAAGCGGCACTATCCTGCCCTGCCATCCCTGACTCCAGAGGCTGCCAGCCTGCACAGCAAGCCACCAGGTACGGGCAGGGGAGAAGAGCACAGGCAGCAGGCAGTGACATTTAGTCACAAAGCCACACACGTACAGTCCAGCCAGGGTCTCAGTTTGATCCCCCACCACACAACACTCATTGGTGCTCCGCTCTGGGTCCTCCAGCACCTCCTTCAACCCGCACAGCGCATCTGCTCCCTAGATGTGCAACACGGGCCCGTGCTGCCCTGGCAACGCAGCTCCAGGCAGCTGCCTCAGCACCCCGAGTCCCGCACCCTGCCGAGACGGCAAAGCCCAGGGGAGCTCATCACCCCCAAGGGGGCTGTCCTGCAGCCACACGCCTCCCTTTCTCCCAGCACCCCCACAACTGACTGTTCACGTCCCTTTCACTCGCTCTCACCCATTCTCCCGCTAGCTCATCTCCGCTTTTATTAGTTTATCCTAGGCATACTTTTCTGCTGGCTTCACTGTCCGTTTCAAGTATTCCACTGAGGTGACTGACCACACACACTGCTGGGCTTTGGCTGGGACACATATAGCAAAGGAACATGTTTTCAGAAATAAATGTATTACTGACAGTTTGGACAGTATTTTTCCCTTTTGGTGGTCCTTTTCAACAAGTTAGGCAAGTTCAAGAGCTGGTGGGTACATGATCAGATCAGGCCTGATGATGTATTTGCCACAGAAGCTTCACGCTGCCAGCAAAGCGGGTCAAGTTCTGAAGTTAAATAGCAAGTGACTTGGAGAGAGAATGGTCTTATTGTTTCTTCCTTCAACTAGAAGCCCTGCACTTTGACACGGACTTGCTCTTCCCACAGGCAGAAAAGTATGAGCTAAGGCAAAACTGGAAAAAAATTATCAACTACCTCACTGAGTTCCTGCACCCTGCAGGAAATAATCCCATCAAACCAAAGCAGACACACTTCTAAAACCCTCGCTCACATGCTCGTGTTATCGCTCCATCATTTTGAAAAGGCGGTAGGTACTGCTGGCACAACGCGGGTTGCTTAGAAGTTACACTGACGTACTCCTCCGCATGCCCGGTCCTCCCACCGCGTCCGGGAACAGGACACAACCCCAGCCAATTTTCTATTTCCGTTCATGGAATAGGACATAGTTTCAATCAGAAAAACAGGAGATCGTGGCAGGATGCAGGGTCAGGGCCCTGGAGGCCTCCATCACAAGCAGGCAGGATTTCACTTTCACATTTCGCCCCAAATGAAGGTATGTCTGGAATCACCCCTGCACCCAGGTTCCCATCTTCAAGACAGCTGTCCCATATCAGCTGCAGAATCTCTACAATTTGTGACCAAACTGCATGGAAACAGGAACTTAAGTCATGGAACGAGCAAAATCGAGAACTTGTATTGCTTCACAGTACTTCTAACTATGGACACACATTTGTGAAGAGTGTCCTATTTCAAACCAAAATAGGTTTCTGCAGACAGATGACCTTGCACCAGGGCAGCAAAATTTGAATAACATTCAGTTCAGTTATTTCTATCTTGGCACATGTGTGAATAAGTCCCTGGTGGCCACAGGAACCCTTGAGCCTGGGATTCACTTTGTCAGAGCAGCACGCCCTACAAGACCGAAACGTTGTATGTTTTACTTCACACCTCCAGAAGCTCAAACTAAGCCTTTGTCCCAATATGGTGAGGAAATCTACTGGGTAAGGCTATCTCAGCTAAAAATTACAGAGACAACACTGCCAGCCTGCCACATGATGCGCAGACTCCACTAAGGTATACGTGAGCACGTTCTCACTCAGTTAAAATAAAACACAAGATGGAGAAACCTGCATTTTAGCCTGACCAGCTGCACACCTGCTGAAGCCCAGCCCGTCTTGTGTCAGCAAAGGACTCTGCTTGCGTTGCCATGACCAAACTGTCAATGTCCTAGCTCAGAGAAAGCAGAGAAAACACTGAAGCTTGGTGGATCTTTGAGAACCTCTGCAGAAACCACAGTGAAAGCTCACAAGCCTCAATAACACAAGAGGCGAGTACATAAAACACAGGCAGCTCAGTATCACTGCTCCGGCCAGCACTGCAAGGAGAGTGTCCACATTATCACCTCCAGATATGCAGAGACCCGAGAACTGGTGAGAAAAGCGGGCAGTCAACTAAGCCCACGCTGTAAGCACTTGCAGCAAAAGACCATGCAAAACACAGGGTTTTTGTTATTTTCTCTAAGCAGTCACTAATATCTTGCAGTAGACTCCTCGAGCACGTCAAGGTCACCAGGGCTTTGCCCCAGCGCTGGTCACCGACGCCGACCCTGCTACCGACGCCAGCCCCAGCAGAGCCCTTCCACCTTCCCTGAGGGCACCGGCAGCTCCGGACCAGACCCCGGCCCGGACACCCGCTCGCCGGGCGGGCAGCGCGGCCCCTCCGTGACGCGGAGCGCCTGCAGGCCCCGGCCCGGGGGGCTCCCGCCGCCCCTCCGCCGCGGGCACCCAGGGGGCTCTGCCCCGGCCCGCAGAGCGGGGCCCTGGGCCGCCCGAGCGGGTGGGGGTCTCGGCCGGCCCGCCCGCCTCGCCCGGGGCCCGGCCGTGCGAGCGTCTCCGCCGGGTCCCCGCGGGGCCGGGGGGGGGGCGGCCGGGCCGGGCCCCGCTCTCGAACGCGCCGCCCCGCAGGAGCCCCGGGCGCCCGGCCCCCCGCCCGGGAGCGCGGCGGCCGCGCCGGGCCGGGCCGCGCCGAGGGGCCGCGGCGGGTCGGGGGACACTTAACTGTTGCCCGGGCGGCGGGCGGCGGGTCGCGGCTCCCCCGTCGCAGGCAGAAGCAGCTCCTCATCGCCCGGCGGGGCCGGCGCGGCGCGGCCCGGCGGGAGGAGCGGCGGCGGCGGGGGAGCGGCCTGCGGGCCCGGGCGGAGCGGAGCGGGGCGGGGAGCGGCGGGCAGGCCGCGGCCCGGCCCCACGCCCAGCCCTCGCCCGGCGGAGCGCGCCGTGCCGGGCCCCGCGGAGCGGCGAGGCTGGGGCCGCAGCGGCGCAGCTCGGGCTTCCCCCGCCGCCGCCGCGCAGGCCCCCGCCGCTCCGCGCCCACCGGCGGCCGGAGCGCGGCGCGCGGAGCCCAGGGCCCGCCCCGCACCGCGACCCCGGCCGCCCCAACCCCCCCGGCCCACGGGGCACCCACTCACCGGCGCTGCCTCACACCGCCCGGGCACGGCCCACGGCGCAACCGGCCCCGCAGGCCGCCGCCGCGCCCGGCCCGGCCCCACCCCCGGCTCGGCGGGGCTCTGGACCCCAGCACCCCCGGGCAGCTGGCCCGGCCTGCTCCCTGCCGGTGCCAGCAGGCTCGGGGCCCCAGCGTCAGCGAGCCCCACGCCACTGAAAATTAAACTTCATGGAGAAAACGATTCATCCACTGACCTCTGCTTGGGGGAAAGCTCCTCGGCAGCTTCTCCTGGCTGGTGGTCTCCCTCCGCGCGAGCTGTCGTCCTTCAGCCTTTGGGAGATGGGCCGTACCAGGTGGAAAGAGCTGAATAACCGTAATGTGGTCAGTGTAACCTCAGTCTTCCTCCCCAAACAGACTACATCTAGGAGATAGGCAGCAGCTGCTCTGTGCTGATGAAGGGCAAATGGTGTCAAACCAAGCTAGTTTTCTTCTTCTTGAGTAAACAGTCCCTGGGGTTAGGGGATAAGCAGCCTTGGGAGCTACCTCGACTTCAGTAAGATATGCGATGCTCTCTCTCACCGTGGCCTGAATAACAAGCATGGTCCAGAGAGATCAGCATTTGCCAGGCTGGTCAGGTAGCCAGAAGCTACGAGCAGCTCAGAACACATCCTGCCTAACCTGACGGTCTGCAGGGGTCTGGTGCTGCTCAGTATTACCACATGCCAGCAACGAAATTGAGAACACGCTTAGTAAATTGGCAGATCATGCAAATCACAGCATAACCTGGAGCAGTAGCATGGCCTGGAGCCATAATCAAACTAACTAATGCTGCAGCTGTCCTGCGTTTGGTTTTGAGCACCTTACCTCTAGGAAGGTCCTCAACCATAACGTGGAGAGCAGCAGGATTGGTGTAAGGGTTAACATCAATGGCCTTTGATGCAAGACTGAAGGAGCTGGAGCTGCTAATGAAAAAATCCTGGGGTGAAGAATAAAATAAAGGAGTGAGGAAAAAATGTTAATTTATAGGTGAATTAAAGAGGAAGGCAGTGACCTGTTCTCCTGTCCTTTGTGGCTAGTCTGAGAAGTGGTGGGTGTGAAGTGCAGCGAGAGATTCCACAAAGGTAAGGTGGCAAACTTCACAATAGCAAAGACAGCGAAGCACAGCTCGGAGGGGTTTTTATCACTGGTCAAGTTGAAAGCCCTCCTGAAAGCACTTATCAGACATCGCTCAGTTGTCCCCTCAGGGCAGGGACCAGGCAGGATGTCTTTTCCTTGAGCTGCTTTCCTCTGTTTTCCATGACATGCTGCCTGCTCGGAGCCACCGTTTCCTTTGTGCTGGAAATGTGGCCTCTGTAGAGAGATGATGTCACCCAAATTTCCTCCCACTTCTCTTTTGCCCTGACAAAATCAGGTATCATCTGAAGGGGTGGCACGTTTAACGGATGGTCCATCTCTGTTACTGGGCGAATCCTTGTCTGATATCCTGCCTTTAACTACACCACTAATTCCCAAAAAGTCCTGATTTTCTTTTTGCTCAGATTTGGTCATCTTTTGAGGAACTCTGTTTAGTCTGTTCTTTTCCCATCCGGATAACGGTTTGCTTCTTCCATCCTGTTTGGACTCTCTGTCCGTGTACATCCCTTTAGCCAGGCTGAACTGAGCAACAGCTGATTCCTGGTGTCCCACTTACTCCTGGAGCCAACCCTGGGCTGGGAGTAAACCTTCCTCCTGTCCTGGCTGGTGCTTCTCTCTAGTAAAGCATGTTAGACCAGTGCTTGCTGAACCGGGTAATAACTGGGTATTCTGAACTACGTCCCTATTCCCTCGCTGCTTGACCGAGGCTTTCTGGCTTCCACCGCACACAGCCCTGATGGCTGGTAGTGGCTGCTGGGTCCAAAGATTAAAAAAAAAATATATATATATTTTGAGTGATAAGGAATACAATGCATTTTTTTTTGATTTGGAGAGTAATTTAGAGAGAAGGAAAGATGATGCCTGGTGGAAATGAGAAATATATGTCCCATACATAATATATGCCCCAAATGCCCTATTACAAATACAACAAGATTTCCTGAACTGGAGAAGTTGTTACACATTACAGTGTGCTAATGCTCCCCCACGGAGATGCTGATACTGAGAGAGTCTTTAGTGTAATAATATTAAAAATCCTAGAGTTTCAATAAGATCCTCCCTGCTACCACGGTGGTAGGAAATGAATTGATTCCAAAGGAAGACTCTAATTGCTGCTTAGTATCCACGAAATATTCTAAGATACACTGCAAAGATATATCCCAACATGTCTGTGGTGCGATCGGCAATAACATTTTTTCCAAAGGGACAGTCACTTCCCAGCACAGTGAAGCTGCTGCCTCAGTGTTACCCTCGGAGAAGCCGCCCGGAGCCGCTGCTGCGCCCAGGGGGCTGCACAGAGCAGGGACAGCTTGGGCACTTCTCCCTGCCTGGACCTTTAAACCCTGGCAGAGTCCGGATGCCAGGAAAAGGCACCATTGTTCTCTCTCCCAGAGCATAAGCACGGCTCTGCGTCAGCAAATACTTGCACACTCGGTATTAGGTACATGAATAACTATACTGGAGTCGGTTAATCTACCAGTGTAAAGTTACTCAAAAGCATAAGTATTTGCAAGTATAATGTTTTCCTCTGAATATTTTACATAAATCTTTTCCAAAATGCATTTATTTACTTCTGTTTATTCAGAGCATGTCTTTTCTCACGAGTTCTGCAGTCACGTACATGCTGTCCAGTTCGTACCAGTGTCTTGTTTTCAGGACGCTGAATAGGAGGAATTTAAGTCAGTCCTGGCTGCGACGCCGGAGCTGTGGCTGAACAAACAGGGCTTACGCATCCTTGAGTGGATGAACGCCAACATTTGCATCCTCCAGAACACCATTCCCAATAAGCGTGCCTGCTAGCCGGGTTTGTCAGCTGTACACAACTTGCTCTGTCTGTGTTACCCGGCTCCGTCCGACAGCAGCAGCACGGCTTCGCTGGGCAGCAGCACTGGTGCCAGGACGGGGACGCGCAGCACTGCTGGATACGGGGGCACTGGCCCAACACTGCTTCACGGTCCCTGGCTCCCAAGGGCAACCACCAGTCAGGTTTCACCATCAAAAAACATCCCAGTTTGCAGGGGGAAACACGCCGACCAACTGTGAAGGATCCTGCATCCTCATCCTGACTGTAAGCTCGAGCCCTTATTTGTTTGAAATCCTTTACATTGCAGGAGTTCATCTCTCTCTGTAGCCACATTTAACGTAATGCTGCATTTACCTTTTTCCCCGTGCCTGCCTTTAGGGGAAAATCAGCCCAGAGTTTAGTTTCCTGCTGGAGCGGCTGCAGGTACTGGCTCAGCCGCTGCCTGGTGTTAAGGTTTCTTGGAGGTAGGTTTAACCTGCTGCCTCTAACTTAGCACATCAAAATGTCTCTTTGCAGCTACAACTTCCCTTCTATATTTCTGTTTTAAATCTTGATTATTCTGAAAGGAACAAAAGAGTCCTCTTATCTCCTGTGCACGTTTTAGTTCGGGCCCCTCTGTGAGTGGGAAGGCGGTGGCTGTCCCTGTACGTCCAGCCCCGGTCACCAAAGCGTCCCTCAGCACAGACCCCGGCAGGGAGAAGGTGGGGAGCGTGCAGCTGCCGACCAGGTGTGCCCTGGGAGGGCTCTGGGTGGTTTTGTCTCTAGCGATACCCAGGCAGGGGTGGCCAGAAACCCTGAGAGTTACCGAACTTCCCTCCGCCTGTCCTCAGCATTACCCAGAGCCCAGCCCTGCCCCAGGAGATCAACAACGGCAGAACTAAACCCCACTTTTACAATAGGGGTAAGTTCTTAACTAAAGCAAACAAGGCACTTGGAAGGTTTTTAAAGACCTGCAAACTCTACAGTGGGCACCTGCTTTCTCCTGGGATGCATGGGGTTGCTTTTTAATAAAGAGATCCCAAAGCCTTTCAGGTAGCAACACGATCCTGAGAAGAGATGCGGGGGTATTTTGGGAGCTCGCTGTAGCCAGAAACCCCTAGACCACCCACCAGGTTTCACAGCATTTTTGCATTTCATTTTACTTTGAGTTTAATCTTTTGTTCTTGTTCAGCAAGGCTGTGTAGTATTTCCTGCAGGGAAAATCGCTCACTATTTTACTACTGCAGTCCTCATTTTTGGCTGTCTGACACCGCACGGTGCGCGTCCCCACTGGCAACCAGGCTGCAGCCCAAGCCCAGCTCCTCACCGGCGGGACCAGGCACCCACCTCGCCTCGAGCTGCGCGTTTCTTCCCTGCCACGTCTGCTCTGACCCTGTCCTCTGTCCCTTTCCGTTGGGTCTGGGCACCACACTGAGGAAGCCCGTTCAGCCATGGTTAAAAGACATCATTTCTGAATTTGAGCTGAAGAGTGAAGTGGCACACAGCATCACCACATCTTTAGTTTTGGGGCAACGCACACAATTCTCATGTGGCAGCCCGTGGGCTGTTCCCAGCCTGGTGGCACAACTCCCAGCTCTGCTGCCTACCCCACAGTCTCTCCCACCGCCCACCTCACCCCCCTCCAGCCGCAGCTTCATTAGCGAGTGTGCTGCGTGACCCCAGGATGGGGTGGAAAGGGATTTTTAGCAGTGCCCAGTGTCTGTGTGAGCCCACGGCTTGCAGACACCTTCAGCTGGTGCCGGATTGCAGCATGCTCTTTACAGCACAAAGCAGCAGTGCTCGGCCCACTATTTATATATTATGGGTCGTAATATTTAAGTGGCCTGGCTATAACCCTGTAACTAGTTTTCCTTGACAGAATGAGTATTGCTCAGCACATACTAACAGCTGTCTGTAAAACACATTTATGAATTGTTCATAAATTTCCCGACAGTGGCAAACCCCACCTTGAGGCCCCCACACTGGTGGGTGCTGCCTGTCCCCCTCCTGCCGCTGCAGGCGATGCCGGCACTGGCCACACCCTGGGGATAAGGAGCTTGGGACCGCAGTGGTGGGTGGGTGCTGGGGGGGAGCCTGGGGCTGGGTCCCTCCCGCCTGGCCCGGGGCACGCTTGGGCAGACCCCGGCCCCACTCTGGAGTATGGCTCATCCAGATGGGACATCAGCACGGAGAAAATAACGCCCTGCTCGCTGAGTGATGAGTCCTCATCCCTGTTTCTGTTCCAACTTCGGTCCTACCTGGCAGACAAGGTGTCCCGGGGGCAGGAGCACCACCTCAGCCCTTGATGGTGGGTAGACCCCAGCAGAACGGAGGGCTCACTCCCCTGCGCTGGTGTTGCAGCTCCTGCAGCAGCTATTGCTGAGTCCTGAGGATACGCAGCAGCTCACGCGGGAGCCTGCATACAGAAGGAAAATGCCGTATTTAGTATTTAGTGTTATCAGCTCCTCACTTAGCCCCGGGTCAGCTAAGCACTAAAACCAGCGTTCAGTCTCAAGCACGTGCTTAACCAGCCCCTGAATTAGAGGGACGGCTGCGGGGTCAGCGACTCAATGGCAGCCCCCAAGGAAGGAGCCTGTGTCTGCTGGCTGCAGTCAAACAGCCCCAACAGGAGCGGCGAGGTCACCACCGCGTCCCTGCTCTGCCAGGCTCTGCAGGAGGGCAAGTCCCTCCCTGTGGGGCACATGGCCGTGGGGCTAGGCGCTCTTAGACAATGCCTGCACCCTCAGCGCTGGGTGGGTTCAGAGCCCGGTGGGCACGGGGTTGAGGCGAGCAGGGTCCCGGGCCACCAGCCCTGACTCCTCTCCCTAAGCGGGGGGGATCATCGGACACCCCAAAATACACTCGCTGTGGGGCAGGGGAGGCACTTACCCGCGTGCGCAGGTTGGTTCCTGCTGGTCCCTGCAAGCACATTCCCAGGACCCAGCTCCGGCTGGCAACCGACTTCCTCCATTCCCACCACACAGCGCTTCGGAAAATATTGTTTGCGTTCGCTACCTGGAGCATCGCACTCACAGGACACGAGTGAGCAACGCCTGGAAAATTACTAAAATAGCCTTTGTGGAAAATTGCTCTGAGCTGTTGTTTCAGGGATGCACTCTGGAACAGATGAAGCGATCTGCAAAAGGCACTATTTCTTTATTTATTTCCTGTTCACTTTCCTACCCCATAGTTGTTACTAAATAGCCCTGATGCTGTATAGGTAAGCCCTCATATTTGTATTACATTCCCTGTTTCAGTTATGATGTACACAAGACCGCTGCTAATGATAATTGTGATTGCCCGAGCACCCGGTGACTGCTCCGGCCAGGGCAGACGTTCAGCCTTACCCCCGTCCTGGATTGACCAACACAGCATTAATTTATCTTTCAGTAATTTTACTTTTCAGTAAGGTCTCTTCTAATGCTTTGGAAAACTGCATTTTTAGAAGACTCTAGTGTCTGAATTCGTAAAAATATTTACTTTATAGCCAGGTCTGCTGTGCAGGTTTCAAGGTCTCAGTGTTTTCAAGCTCACCAGGTGCAGGGACGAGGAGGAGAGAGACCTGGGCGCTTGACCCAGTCTGGCCAACAGGGTTATTTCATACCATGAACAGCACATTCCATATAAATTAGAAAGTTTGCTGTGTAGTGTTCTCTCTCCCTTGATAGCGTCGGTCCAGGGAACTCCTTGCTCCTGTGCTGGAGCCCAGAGCCCTTCCCTTCCTCCCAAAGCCGCAGCGTTGGCAGTGTCCCACATTGGCTGTCCCTGCAGGGAGTGCGCGGCTTCTGCTGCGGGAATGGGCTGGGTATACTCCTTGTGTATTGTACATTAGTACCAGGATCAATACTGGTTCTTTAGTATTATTAACATTAATTATTTAGTATTATTTAGTAAATCCGGTTATATTTCAACCCTCAGGTTTCCTTGGTTTTTCCTAATTCCCTCTCCTGGGTGGGGAGGGCTTATTGGGTGAGAGAATAATTGTCTAAACCACAATAAATTTTTGCGGGTCCCTCGAACCCTAACACCCCATAGGGAAGCTGAAGGCATTCCTCAGCTGCAGAGATGGTCCCGGAGGAGGGTCTCTCACCAGCTCCCTCCCACCACAGGGAAACCAGGGCCCGAAGCATCCTGTGACCTGCTGGGGTCACAGGGAGCCACTGCCCCGAGGTGGCACCGTTTAATGGCAGGAGGCTGAAATCCAAATCCGCGAGCCCAGCTTCGAGGTCCTGCAGGCAGGACCGGCCCTGTTTGTTCTGCAGAGACACCCCAGGACTGAGGCACAACTGCTGCTACCCCCAAAGAGAGGGCAGAAAGACCGCCATGCGGCTTAATTACCAAAGGAGCACCACACATCCAGCTC
The DNA here is from genome assembly GCF_964199755.1 of Larus michahellis. NCBI lineage: Eukaryota > Metazoa > Chordata > Aves > Charadriiformes > Laridae > Larus > Larus michahellis. Next base: position 8,773,349 of record NC_133910.1, read on the forward strand.
CTCAGATTATGAATAATAGCCACAGTGAGATGGAAACCTTTGCTTGAATAATTTTGAATGATGAACACATTTGGGGAAATAATGTTTTCTTTGCAGGCCTCCTCTGACGAAACGCTACGGCTTGCCTTGCTTTCCCACTCAGGGCGGGCACCGTCCTGTGGCGCTGCCGGCAGGGAAGCGGGAGCTGGAGTGGGCAGACCCCACTCACCGCCTCCCCACGGCCGCCCCCGGGGGAAAAATCCTCGGACAGCAGCTGTCTGGGCCCAGACACTGCTGTCCCAGGGACACGCCAGCAGCAAATGGCATTCAGATGACCGGGTGCTTGCATGAAGGAATGCCAGCCAGCAAGTTAATAGGTGACCATTTTGCAGGCAGTGCTGGGAAGCTGGTCACGGTTCAGCTGCCTTTGCAGGACTTACTAATGCCCCGTCTCCATTTAGCCACACAGGACCCCAGAAACACAGCTCTGGTCTTCAAACTCCCCAAAGCAGGGCCGCAGCCAGCACCCTTCACTCCTCTTAAACAGAAATAAATAACTAACATACTGGTTAGAGTGCCACAACCAGAGAATTAATGCCCCCTGTTCCTGCCCCACGTCCCACCGTGCAGCGCGCACAGGAGCAGCAGCATCGGGTAACACCGCGGGCCCCGTCCCCTCCTGCAAGAGCACATCGGCTCCCTCCGCCGCAATTCCCAGGCCAGCTGGCAGTATTAGACACTCCTGCTTGGCTTCTTGGCTACTGCAGCTTGTGCATATTAGCACCCCAGCGAGTTTCTCATCCGTCTGACAGGACTCAGTGTGGATAATGATGCCAAAGTCGGTCGTAACTGGACAATTACAGTATCACTGGGAGATCAGAAAAACTGCAATCCAAATATCCTTAATGAAGCGCCAGCGGGAGCAGTGAGAGCCTCCCCAGCCTCGCCTGGCTGTCCCCAAACACAAGGTCACCCCCCAAGGGCATCACAGCACCCTCAGGCGAGGGTAGGATCCTGCCAACTGAATTTCGCAGCTGAGGCTCAGGACCAGAAACGGGGGTACGAGCTCAGAAATGGGGCCTCCATGGGGAAACCTAAACCCGTCGTGGCCAGTGGTCGAAGCAGAAGCTCCAGCTCCGCTGAGCAGTTCTGAGCCCCACCGCGGCACGAGCGCAGGCAGAGCCCCGTGCCGGCAGCGACAGCAGGGAAGAGGCTTTAATGTCCTCCCAGCTTTAGTGATACCTGAAACATCACATCTGTAGGATCCCTTTAGCAAAACACACTTAATCCTTACAAGGAGAGAGACAAAACCAAACTGAAGCGCATCAGCCAGTTCCCTCAGAGAGATTTCTGCATCGCTGGGAAGTACAAGAGGACGGGTATCGTGTGATGGGAGAATTTACAGATCACCCAGCATCACTAATGAGAAGCCATTCTTTGAATACATAATTTGACATCCCATTTTATTTTCTTTCTAGCTTTGCATTTACTCCTACGTAAGTTTTAAGGTTTTTGTTCCACAATTACAGGCCTGCGGTTCCCTCAAAGCACATCCTGAGCGCGCAGACACTTCTGAGGCGGGACCGCTCCCCTGCTGCCGAAATCATCAGTTCCTTGCTAACCAAAGGGAGGTTCAGCAGAGAGGAGAGCGGCTTTCCTTTGGGGGTGTAATACGCCTCAACAACGCGATAATGAGCTGACATTAGAAAGAGAAGCTTCCAGCTCCTTTCTAGCCGAGAGGATGCTTGTGCCAAGCATAGCTTTTATATGGAAAGCGGTGCATTTTTTCAATGTAAATATTTTAAGAACAGTGTTTTATAAGAGACAAAAGAGAAAAAACCTCACGAGTTTAAGAGGAAAGCCCGTTCACAGAGTTTCTTCTTTTCCTGTCAGAGACCTTGTTGCAGGACACTCTGCTCCCTCTGTCTCGTGGGATTTATTACAGTAACTTCTCTCGTATTTCATCTCTTGGCTGTTCCGTTTCTCTCACTGGTGCCACCCTGCCCTGCGAGAAGGGAGGAATGGGCACCTCGGCTGCGCGCCCATGACAGGCATCAACAAGCCCCTTCCCGGGGCCCGGCTGGGTGGGGAGCAGGTCCCTCTGCCCCGGCGACAGCGCAGAGCTCGGGGCTGCAGCAGCACCGCAAGTGCTTGGGCAAGCACGAGCTACATGGGCAAGCTTGTGTGCGCACATGGGCAAGCACGAGCATGCAGAGGTGCTGGGGCTCTGCTGAGGCAGCCGGGCAGGGACCCTGTCCACCGGCTCCCTCACGGCACCGCAGCGATGCGAGCAGGGCTGGCCATGCCAGGGTCACCCCCCATACACCCCCCGGCAAGTCCATGGGATGGGGCAGGTCCGAGGCCACGCCGGGAAGGTGACCCACAGGTTGGGCCCAGCGGCTGCTGGGCAGGTCCGTGGGGACAGGGCTGGCCAAAGCCCAGCCCGTCTGCTGGTCAGGGGCTGGACCACAGGGCCCATGGGGCCTGAGCCCCACACAGCACAGCTCAGGGGGGCTGGGGGCACAGAGCTGAGCTTAAATGGGCTCCTGGGCCCAGGGCAGGAGCATGGGGGGCCCAGGTGGGGCTAGTCAGGGCCATTAGGGCAATTAGTGCCCCACACTCCAGGTGGAGCTCCCCAGGAAAACACTGTCATGTCCCACAGGTGTGATGAGCTGCGCCTGTTCTCAGCAGGACAGAAGCTGTCAGGTGTTGCTGTGACAGCCCACTGAAGGAACCCCAGTTATAGCCATGCTCGGGGCACCCTGCCCGCCCTCTCCAGTGACACGGTGACTGTAGACTCTGACCCTGTGTCTGTAAAAACCATCTGAACTAATCAGAGACAAAACCCTGTGAGGTCCTCGGGGCGCCCAGCGGATGGGGGCCTGCTGCTCCCTGGCAGCGCCGGCTCGGGCCCTGGCAGCGCCTGGAGCAGAGAGCCCAGGTGGCTGCTCGCCCACACCACCGCGCTTGTGCCAGGGCGGGGGCTGCCCGAGCACGAGCCCCTCGGGTTTATGGGGGGACGTGGCCGTGCAGCATGTTCCAGCGGGTGCCCTGTCCCTCCATGGCAGCAGCAGCTCACATACCTGGGCAGCAGAAAAAGGGCTGAGAAATGCCTTGTGCTACCCTGCCCCATGTATTGCTGTTTTCGTCTTAAAAGTGACAGTAAAACAGCATCCATATTACGGTGACATTAGCAGAATAGCTGCCACAGGGTTGCCTCCTGCTTTATGCTTTTCAGGCAGAGGCCAGCAGCAAGAGATCAAAAACTGTTTTTATGTTGCTTCAGAGCGGTGTCGGCTCAATGAGCCAACAAACCCTGCAGTGCCGGCGCGCGTCCTGCTAGCGCTGCTTAGCACTCGGAGCATTAAATTATTGACAGGATGCTGCTTGTGAACCTGCAGCACTCCTGACCCAGATACTCGTCGTCACTAAACCTGGAAGACAGAAGTCTCCAAAATGTCAAATTTGCTGAAATATTCATGTTGTAAATACAGATGGTATAAAATCTCCAGCTAGGTTACAGCCTGCGTATTTACTTATGTCAGCTCCACTACCGAGAGCGAATGAGTCACAGCCACTTTATTAAATTCACACGCAATAGCAAGGAAGGCGACACACGATGTTGAATGGGCTTTAGGTGACACAAGCTCCTTGCATACATTACCGCCTCCAAGAAAAACCGCTCCTCTCCTCTCTCCGCTCTGACACAATATTAACTCTGCTTTCCCCATTGCCCTGCTGGAAGCAAGTCAGAGCTGCAGCATTATTTCCGCAACAGAAGGTGCAACAAGCAAATGGGCATTAATCCTGAATAATGGATCCAGCGATGTCAGGGACGAGCCTCTCCCGCTCGTGGGGAATGCAAAATTCCGGAGCAGGCGAGCGCTCCCGGCCCAGCCCGGCAGGGGCTCAGGCCACGGCAAGCTTTCGGAGCAGCGCAGAAGAACGGTCCTTTTGCAGGATTAAACCCAGGTCCATGATGGGAACAGAGTCTCTGTCCCGGGAGGATGGGTGTAGGGGAAGCTCTCGATGGAAGGCCGGCTGGGACCCTGCCCTCTGCCCGCTCCCTGAACCAGCCTCTCGGGGGGCCCCTGCAGCCACCGCGCGGTGCCGAGCTCCACAGGCTGGGTCAGCAGTGCCCGGGGCGGCAGGGAGTTCCCCGGGGGCTGTTCCTCCAACCCAAAATGCATAGAGACGCATCTCCCGCAGGGACCTGGCTCCCACCACCAGCCACAATCCTCCCATTTAGGTGGAAGCACAATTTTCCCTACACCCCATCATCAGTGACAAAACGGGTGAGCAGATGCCCCAAGTTGCTTGTTTAGAGCCTGTAGCTTCCCTTCCCGCTGCCTGCGTGTTTGGGCAGGAGAAACAGCGGATCAAACCTGGATCTGCCGCGGCGATACCGAGTTGGGCCGGTCCCAGTTCATGCAGGAGTTAGCACTGGAGTCACAGGACCAAACTCCCTCCTCCTACAGGCAGAAACGCCTTTGGTGCCCACCTGATGGTGACTTAATTCTTTTTAAGGGCTCCGTAGCCAGGCTGGACCGTGCGTACTGTGCAGAGAGGCTCACGCCTTCCCACCGCAGGGTCCCCTGGCCGGCAGCGGTAGCGTCACGATGCCGTCCGCCCTCGCTCGAGGAAAAAGCCAGCTGCGTTTTCCCCGACACCACGGGGAGCTGAAAGGGACGCCAACTCCCAGGAGACAGCTTTGATGGAAACCGTGACGAGCAGCAAACCGGAGGCTGCTCCTACCAAAACCGTTTCCCAGGGGGGCACGTGTTAGCAGAGGATGGATGTACCCACCGAGAGGGGCATGTACCCACCAAGAAGGTCCTCCTTGCACATGGGCTGTCCCCGTTCACCCCTGCAAACACCCCGCAGGGGTGTTTGCAGGGGTGAACGGGGGCAGCCCATGTGCAGAAACGTGCACGGATGCTCCGGACAAGGGTCCAGGAGCGAAACCTTCCCTCGCCTGCAAGCGGAGGGTACAAAGCGAAGCGCTCCAGCTGCCTGTGCCTCGCTGCCCTTGTGCAGTTGTCTGCCAGTTGTGTGTGCCGATTGCTATGAATGCCACCATCTGGTGTGCCACGTGGACATCATAATCTTTTCTTAATTACATTAGCAGTGCAATCAGTTACTGCATTACAAGGCCGGCGATGAGCTTTTAAATCTTGGTGGAAATCATAAATAATTGCACTAAGTACCAGGCGCCAGATGTGAGTGCCAACTTCAGTTGCTCTAGATAAATAGTAACCTTACAACAGTGTTAGATAACGGTCCAGTCACTGCTTTTCATGGCTTAACAGTGGCTGCACTCCCATTTTTTTCCAGGCAGGCTCTATCCCCGGTGGTGGATTAAAAAAAAAAACAAAAAACAAAACCACAAACCACAAACAGGATTTTTCAAAATGTTAAAAATAACAGCAACGCGGAAGAAAAATATGTTCTGGTTTAACACGGCAGAGGGGGTGGGTTCCAGGCAGCCCCCCCCGCATCGCCGTGAGCCCCTTATGCTGCTGCGGGGGCAGGATGGGGGTCAGCTGAAATCCAGCAGGGCGCAGGGACACCTGGACGTACAGACACGGCGATGGGGCCGCAGCAGGAACAGCCCCGCTGGACCATCCTGGGGGGAGTCGGGCTGGGCACGGGATAGGGCTGCTCGGGGTCACCCCTGGGCCGGCTGAGCTGGGGCTGTGTGCTGAAAAGCCTTCTCATCTCAGGAAAATTTGGGATTTTTTTTATAAAAAGTGGATATCTGAGTCACTGACAAACTTTTTTGCCAACTTTCTTGGAGTCAGGAAATTCACTGAAATGATCCTGCCCATAACTAACGTACGATCCAAAGGCAGAGGCTTCATCACACCCGCAGAAGAGCCTCACAAGACCCCCCGCATCCCAAAGGGGCTGCCATCCCCACGGCCATCCCGCTGCCAGGGAAGCACGCCGATGTCTGCGGGAGCAGGCGCCGAGGTTGGCTTTGCCATGGCCGTCCTTGTGCCCGTCGCAGCTGGGTCACCGGTGGCAGTCAGGAGGAACCGGCGCCTTGTCAGCGACCGTGGGACTCCCAAGCTGTGAGTGCAGCTGTATTTCTCAATGCTGTTCCGAAACCACCCGGTGCCTGGTACATCACCAGGGAGCTGCCGTCTCTCCGCACGTGCCGGGCTCTCTGCCGGTCCCGCTGGCACCCAGCGCAGCCCTGGGCTGCTCCGAGGGGCCGTTGCGTTTTTAGCGTTGCTCAGAGATGGCAGAAAGCAGCACGGCAGGGCTGTGAGGTGCTGTAGGTGTGAGATGGGCACGGCCCTGAGGGCTCCCGTCCCCCTGGGGAGCTGGTGCGGGGTGGGATGCTCACCCTCTGCTGCATCCCCAGGGCTGCGGGCGAGCACTGGCCCACCGGCCCCGCCGGCAGAGCGCACGGCGGCATGGCAGGACGCAGCCTGAAGGAGAACGGGAGCCGATACCCTTGCAGTGTTTAAATAAGCAAAGTTTTTGTGCAAAGCAGAGGTTAATGTACTTTATTGTTCAATGTCATGTTTATAGTGGATTGTTGGAGGAAAAAATGTGATTAATTGCCCAGAAACCCACGGATCTACAATTATTTGGTTGTTGTGAACAAATAAAGGGCTACAGTATTCATCATATTCAAATGAGGCAGTAAAATAAATGATGGCATGCCGTTTATGAACAAAACCTAGCCGTGTTCCCTCACAATCTGAAAATGTACTCGAAAAATTGTAAATGAGATACAGCCATTGTCGAGGGCTCACTGGTGATTTGTCTTTGTGTAATGTTTTGCAGTGCTGACCCATCACTTGCCTGTTTTAATTTATGTCACAATATGCACCTTCATTATGCACTTTATGAAAACGAAGTGCCAATTTGTAATAAAGACTTGTTTTCAATGAAATCTCCTCTTTTTGGTAGGTGTTCTGCTTTTCATTAGCACCCATTTCACCAGGCCTAGTTAAAGAGCACAGGTACAGACTAAATATGTCCGATCATTCATCATAATTTTGCTTTCCACTTTGTCACAGCTTGGGTATTTAAGGAAGATAGATGATACAAGATGTTGTCTCCTTTTCAGACTCTTTATGCTCTGCTAAGTGTGTCCGATACAGAATTATTTTGCCACTTTATTATTTTCTAGTGAGTGTTTGTCACAGCCCGCGCTGCCTCTCGGCGCGGTGCCGGTGTTTGCTGTCACTCAGGCCCAGTGGCCGCGGTGGGGCCAGGGCAGCGCTGCCTCCTCGCTCTCGGCGGCTCTGCAGGAGCTCTGCCTGCGCCGTGCTGCTGCCGGTGCTGCCTGGCCGCAGCCGAGGCCCGAACGTCTGCACCCGCTCCTCGGGGACCTGCTGCTTCTTGGCCCGGGCAGCCACCTGTGGGTGGCACTGACGCCCTCGGGCAGCTCTGCCCGAAGGGGGGGGTATCACGGTGCAGGGTCTGCCCGCCCCAACGCGCATCCATCCCATGGACATCCAGTCCTTTTCTGCCCAACGTCAAGCCCATCCCATGTCGTGCCCGGACACCCTTTACTGCCCAACGAGCCTTCATCACTTCATCCTTCTCTGGGCTGCCCTGAGCCGCCCTGCGGTGGCAGGCGAAGGGGCCGCTGGTGGTCTCCCCTTCTCCAAGGCTGGGGGGTGCCCAGTGCTGGGGTCTGTGGTCGGTGCTGGGCAGGGCCCGGGGGGCGGCGGGGCTGGGGGAGCGGGGGGTGCCAGCTGCGAGGGGAGCCGCTGTGCTGGCGCCGGCTGCCCGTGGTGGGCACTGCCTGCTGCCCGCAGGCACGGCGCGGCCCTCGTCCAGCCGTGGGTGCTGCCATGAATGGCTGAGGGCCAGGCCGTCCCTGGCATGGCGTGAGGCTCCTGGCACTCACTGGGAACGTTCCCCCATCATATTGCTCTGTGATAGCTGAGCATCAATGAGGAATTTAAGGGCGTTCCACGACGCTCTGACCAGGTGTGCCTTGATCCCGGAGAGCCGTGCCATGCCTCAAATTTGTCTTCTGCGTCCCTTTGCATTGCTGGCACCTCGGTTCACAGCGTGAGAGAGCACATCTCGTGGCTGCACCGTAAAAAGGACTAGAGAAAACTGGCGAGCACAAGGTCCTTTAGGCAAGGGCTCTCCTCGGGGTCTGCTCTTGGTGAGCACTCTCAAGGGCTGGACCCAAATTCCGCACCTCCCTCAGGCGTCTCCGGCACTTAACAAGGGAGCAGCTGGCTCTGCTTTCTGCTCCTTGGCGGACGATGACCACAATGTCGGGAGAACAAGCTCCTCTCAGGCTGCTGCGCCTGGAGCACTGGGAGCGGACGAGTGTCCCCAGCGTGGGTGCCCGTCACCGCTGCAGTCGGAGAAGCCCACGCCGCCGAGCGCCAGCCCGCACGCAGCCGTCCAGAGCGGGAGTGCTAACGAGCTAACAAATGTCTCACAGGTTTTGATAATGAGCAGCGCGCTGGAGCCAAAGCCCTGCTCCCTGTGCCCACACCTCCCTCTGACCCAGCCCAGGCGGGCGCTGTGGCACAGATCCCACCTGCATACGGGGACGGGGCGCACCCGGGCACAGTGCGCCCCAAAAGCTCTCCCGTCCTCTCGGACCGAGGAAAGATCTTGGCCTCAGCTGCCGAGCAGCGTGTTGTGCGTAGCAGGAGCCCGGGAGGAGAGCGGCTGCGGATGCTGCTCGGCGGCAGGGCGGGCTCTCCCCCCGGCTGGCACGCAGCGGCGGCAGCACAGATGTGCGAGTGCAGATAGAGTGGAGAGCAGAGGTGCCAGGAGGCTGGTGGCTGTGCCAGGGCTTGTTGTGCTGCTGTGGAGCAGCCCGCGATGTGTCGCTGGTGTCAGCTGCAGCCTGCCCGGGGCAGCAGCGCTGGCTCTTGGCAGCGCGGTCCCGGCGGCTGCAGGCAGCTCGGGCGGCTTTGTGTTTGTAATCTGCTCGTCACCACACTCCTCTCTTTGGTTCTTCCCAGATTCTGCCTCCCTGGCACGTGTGCAGGCGCTCAGCAGGACTCATGATGTAGCACCAGGTATTTTCATCCATTCCTGCTACCACTGGAGCCTTTGTGTTCCAGGCACCCTGACTTCGCAGGTACTGTGGCTCTCCCCAGTCCGCAGAACCAGAAGGGGAGAGAGCAGGAGCTCCCCGAAGGATTCTTCTCGTGTCTGGAGCCCTCCTTGATATTTAGACACTCACCAGCAGATGCACAGGCAGTGCCCCAGAAGTCCTGGGCAGGGAACAGCTTTTGCCGCACAGCAGAAAGGAGGCTGAGCACGTTTTGCCATTGCCCACGCTTACTAGGTCTGCAAAAATCCAGAGATTCATACTTAAACTCCTGGGCCTGGCAAGGCTGAACAAATCCAGCCCCACCAGTCTGAGGAGGACCCCTAGCCAAGAGGTGCTTTGGGATCATGGTACTGGGCATTTTACTTGGTCCTTGCTGGGGTTCCCCCGCGCAGCCTCGACCCCCAGCCTGGGGAGGGGGCTCTGCCCCGGCTGCACCCACGGCCCTGGAGCCCCAGAGCCAAATGCAGCTCTTTTTAAGGTGATGCTTTGGGCTAGGACAGGGGTCGCACTGGGAGGGGGGCTGGTACCAGCCTCCAGGACAGGCTCCTCTGCCTCCTCTAGCCCCTGTAGCTCCTGTGGCTCCTTACCGGGTGGAGCACAGGCTGTTTGAACATGTTAATTCAATTTCTAAAAGTGCGAGGGAAAAAAAATACCATCAAATACAGCTTCCACTTCTGCTCTTTAAGTATCATGTAATTTAGATTAGCAGATATTTTGCAGATGCCACCGTACTTGACAAGATATAATTATTTTTAACAAGAAAAAGTTGTTTTTTTCGACTGTTCTCTGAATGCAGGGCTGTTCCCAAACAGTGATCGTGCCGCGCATTGTGCCGGAGAGAACAACTCTTGCAGCAGAGCCGTACAGTCTCCTTTTCTATTTGCATGTAGTATTTATGCTAATATTTGTGACTCCTGAAGATGTCCTTGAAAAGACTGTGCAATTCGTTTCAGGGGCAAAATCTCTGAGTGTTTCAAACCGGTGCTTTTCCCTTCTTCCCCAGCCTGCCACAGATGGGATTTGCAGAACGGCCACAATGAAACCCTGGCAGCAGCCCAAGTGATGGCTGGGCAGAGCCTTCAGCTCCCTGGAAGAAATGACCCACTAATTAATCTCGACTGAGGAAAGGAAAGCGAGCAAAGCCAGAGAACAGAGAGGGAAGGGAGAGGAGGAGGAGAGGGAAGGCAGAAGATGGAAAGAGAGGAAAACAAGGAATCGCTGCCGTGCAGCACGTCCGTGTGCGCGGTGTCACACGCGTGGCCTGTGCCAGGTGCCCCACGTGCTGCGCTGCTGGTGATGCACGCCCCGTGTCCTGCGTCCTCCCGTGTCCCCTCGTGCCCTATGTCCCCGCGTCCTCCCGCGTCCCTTCGTGCCCCGTATCCCCCCACATCCCCCGCGTCCCCTCGTGCCCCGCATCCCCCCCACTCCCCCACAGCCGCGGTGTCCCCCCGGTGCCCCGTGCCCCGCATCCCCCCGCATGCCGCCGCATCCCCGTGTCGCCCGGTGCCCGCCGTGTCCCCGCGCGGCGCGTGCCGGGCAGTGCCCACCAGGCGGAGCTGTCGGCGGCCGCGGCGGGGCCGGTGCTGCGGGGCCGCGACCCCCGCCCCCCCCCGCCCCCCCCCGGCGCCGGGCTCTGCCCCCGCTTTGCGGGGCCGGGAGGTTGAAGCGGGGCTGCTGCCGAGCTGCCCCGGGAGAGCCCCTCGGGACCGTGCTGCCAGCCGCCGCCTCCCGACACGGCCCACGGACCCCCCAGACCCCCCGGCCCCCCCAGACCCCCCCGGCTCCCCCGGCCCCTCCCAGACCCCCCTGGTCCCCGGCGCCGCTCGGGAGAGCCCGGGGAGGGGCCGCCCCCCCCGCTCCGTGCTGAAATCTCAGCGCAGAGTTCGGTGACAACAAATGGTGAATGAAAGTGTCCCAGCTGAAAAGATCAAGATCTCCATTAAAACACAGATGAATAAAACCTACATCCAGAGAAATCTGACCAAAAAGGACAAGATACATTTCTTTTAAAAATGGTGGCCAGTCCCGACGAAAATCCATCTTGTGCCCCGTGTTTATAATTTTACAAAGATACCAGGGGAAGCCGCAAAGTTGCCCGCCCTGGGCCAGCAGAATTCCCAGGGAGGTGGGGCTTTTTTGAGCAAATGGGGTGTTTCTTCATGAGAACGACCAGAACAGCGTGAACGGGAACGCGTCCTACAGCACTGCAGGTCTTTAACCTGACAATATGGAAACAGCCAACTTTGAGGATTTTTCACGTCCCAGAGCTCATCTGCAGGGTTGCTTAAAAGATTTTGCATTTAAATCTTTCTCTGTAAGAAGCCAGGTGAGCAGCTGAGAGGCAAAGGCAACACCGGCCCTCGGAGGGGAGAAAGAAACCTCTGGGGTGATCCGCAGCGGGAGGGAGGGAACGGGGCCGTTCCGTTCCCGCGCCCAGGCAAGCTGCACCCAGCAGCAAACAGAAACGGTGAAATACGAGCGTGCACTTACGGCTAATACCTGCCCGGCTAAAACTCCTTTATCACCAGGGCTGGAGCCACATCCCTGTCGGTAGTGACACCGGAATGATACCGCATCCCTGTCGGTAGTGACACCGGAATGATATTTATGTTTATCATGTGAACGATTACATCTAAAAGCAGCAAAGAGGGAAGAAGCAGGAGTACGCGCATGTCCCTGCTGCCAGCGTCAGCGTGGGGACACTCCAGGCCTGGGTCCCTCTGGCCCCGCACCCCGAGTTCTGCCTGCCCACATTCCCCATCCCTGCAGATCCCTGCGGGTAAAAACCCCTCTGCCTTCAGTGCCAATAGCAGCACAGAAGTTGTGATTAAGTGTCACTTTGCCGGCCAGATCCTGGGCTGGACCACCAGGACCCCCCTGGAAGCAGCAATCGCCGTCCCGGCCTCTCCCAGCGGAGCAGGCAGCGACACAGAGGGCAGCAACACTTGGGGGTTTTCCTGGTTTTTTTTTTTTTTTTTTTTTTTTTAAGGAGAACGTTTTTCCATCAAGGAAAGCATTTTCATTGAAATGGAAATACTCGTGGGGATGTCAGTTTTGATGACACCTTTGATGGGAGAAAGATTAAACATTTTTTTTTTCCTTTTTATATTTGGTTGAAAATTTTGATTTGATAAGGTAAAATATTAAAAATAAATGCACTGTTCTTACTTAAATTACTTTTGCTTAAAATTGCATATAATATTAAATATTTAGCACTATAATATATAGCATGTTGTATTTGTTAATATATATTTATACATAATGGAACAATTTGTTATTATCAAGAAGGCAGCTCAGATGCTTCTAAATTAAGGTTTGGGGTTTTTTCCCCCCCTATTCTATGGTGGATATTTAAGTTTTGTTCCAATTCAAGAGGAAAATGCATTTCGAAGAACCAGTATGTTCCATAGACCAGAAATGCCGTCTTCTGGCCGTTGGAAATGCCAGGTTTTACTCTGGTTTTCGGGCTGATGCGGTTCCTGAGGCACAGCGGTCCCTGCCCCTGGGCAGCGGCTCGTCCCCCCACCCAGCGCCGGGGCTCCTCTGCCTCCTCCCGCCCCCCCCTGCTTTACCACACGCCAGACTAAGGAGTAATGTTATGCAGAATGATCTCAAACCATTGCTTATTAATAATCGTGTATTATGTGAGATGCACGGGATTGATTTAAACCCACGGGGCAGCTTTGGGAAGGGAAGGTTTAATTTATAGAAACACTGATGTCTGATAGCAATAAATAATTAGGGCGATTGCAAAAAAAGGGTTCATAGGGCACTGCCCTCCAACTCCAACTGGCTGCTCTTGTCCTGCTAATAAATTGGTTAATAAAAGGAGAGAGAGAAAGCCTGGATTCTGGGGTTATAAAAACAAATGACATTTTTATGTTTAGTGGACAGGAAAGAAACGGGAAGGCAGAGAAGTCAGGCGGGTGCACCAGGAATCACTTTGTGGTTCGCAGTCTGAATTCCTTAATGACATTCTCATTAAAAGTTCTTGCTGCCAAATGCTGTTTGCTTTCGCCTTCAGAACTGTCTGCATTAATAATGAGTAACTCCGCTTGGAAGTTATTTACATAAAGTATTGTTCTCATGTCACTGCGCCGACAGCCGCGCCAGGCTCGGGGAGGGGGACAGCACTGGGGAGCCCCGTGCTCGCAGCCAGTGCGGTGGCAACCGCCGCCGTGCAAAGGGCAGCACTGAATGCTTCAAATGTGCGATTCCCCTCCTGCTCGAGCCGGCGGCTGCCACGCGGTATCCTGGAGAGGGATGGGCACGAGGCATCCGAGCAGTGCAGTGGCCTGAGCCCACCTGAACCCCGAGCCCCCAGCTCCCCATCCCCTGCTTCCCCAAGCGGGAGCTCGGGCAGTGCCCACCTCTTGCCCTGCACCGAGATTTATGGGCGTGAAATCTCACAGAGGACCTGGAGAGGTGCCTCCTACACCCTTGGGGACCCCAGCCAGGGAAGGAACTTGTCATTACCCAGGGCAAAATTGTAAGACCCTTTTCCCATGCAAACTGCTTATGTCCCGGTAGCCGCTGCACTGAGGCTCCGCGCTGAGCCGTGGGGGTCCCAGCGCTGCCCAGGGCTCACCCCGGCTCTGTCCCACCTTCCTGCCCCGCACCCCGAGGTGCCGCTCACCCCCAGCCCACCAGCCATCGCTGCCCACGGTGCCAACCACACACCGCTCCCCAGCTGCTGCGGTGGCCCCACACCAGCCCGAGCCCCCGGGTCCCCACCCCGTGCCTGGGCAGCACCCGGGGCAGTGCTGCTCTAAACCGGGCAGGAGCAGCCTCCAGGCTTCCCCCTCCTCTGGTGCCTTCTCTCCTTTGCTCACACGGCTGCGGGTCCCGGCTGCTGCGAGCTCCCCGCGCCCTGTCCGCAGCTCCCCCGTGAATCAGGCCCCGTGCGGTGCAGTAGCTGTGTGACGCTTTGGAACGGCACCCGAGCGCTTGGCACCTTGGCCGCCAGCCCCGCGGGCTTTTGGAAAGCCGGCAGCCAGATGCTGCAGTTTGCTCACGCGCCGGAGGAGCCGCGTCCGTCTGCTCCATGTGTTCACTGGAGCTTTTGACTTGGGAGAGGATCTCTGCGTCAGAGGCATTTGAGCAATGTCCTCGAGCTCCTTCTGCTTGTCAACTTGAAGGATGCTGGTCTGCCCCAACAGCAGCGTTTTTGGGTGAACGCGGGGCCGCGGCGCTGGGCAGGACAAGGAGGAGCTGAGGTGGCCGGGCACACGGTCCGCGGCCCAGCTGCAGCCCGGCAGCATGGACAGGGTTAACGGTTTTCATCCTGGGAACATGAGAGAATCAGCTCTGTCTGCTAAGTATAGAAACTTTTTAGATTTAATGGAGAGTTTTGAAGGTTCTGTAATGGATAGAGATTTTTTAATTGGAAGGGTTGTGAGCAGCGCAGAGAGCCGGGAGCAGCGGGGACGGCGGGTACGCCGCACACTCTGCTTCAGGGGACAGCGGTGGGTGCAGTAATTACCCGCGGTAGTGCCCCATCTCTGGAGTCGCAGCACTGCAATAAGCCACCAGAGTCAGCAGATAGCGCCTAGTAACGTGATTTCAGGTATTGTCAGACAACAGCATGGCCCAGCACTGAAGAAACTGCCCTTTTGACCTGCTGGGGGCATGACGTGGCACCCCAGCGTGCCTGCTCCCCCCGCACAGCGCCCTGCCTGCGGCCATCGCTCCTGCTCTCGGGTCCCCACTTGTTGATCCCGGCGCTGCTCCATGCCGCACACGGCTGAGCCAGGAAGCGGAGCAGTTAATGCGTCCCTTCCCAGGGAAAGCATCCCATACCCTGCAATTATAGCAGGGGGACGGCAGGAAACAAACCTCGTTTTAACAGGTTGTGCCAAGGCCCGTGGCACCGCAGCAGCACCGGTCTGAGGAGCCGCAGGCAGCTGAGCCTGAAGCACCGTCCAGGTTGGCATCCCTCCCTTCTGGAAGCTCCTACCTGCTCCACTGTCACGAGTGCAACGCTAACTGGGGCTCATACGTCCCTCGCTAATATTATCATGTATCATTACAAATTTTTGTTATTTACATTACAGTAAAAATAGCAAGGCCTGTGGGAAATAGGAGACCCTTTCACCAGGCAATAAACCAGTGTGAAACAGAAAGCCAGACCTCGCCGTCCGAGAGGGCAGCTGGGGCTGGGCTGGAAGAGGAGCCGGTTCCTGAACAGGAGGAGGTGAGACCATTCCAGAATCTTCCGTGGAACAAAATTGTATAAAAAGCCTAATTTCTCGTTAACAGAATGACTTGCTTCAGGAAAATTTAAACACTTAATTCCAACTTTTTGCTTTATTTACATTTTTAGTACAAAACTGAAATGAAGCATCAGTCTGAATCGGAAAATTGAAATGTTCTCCTCTGAAAAGGTTGAGGCTGAATGTTTTGACCTTATCAGAAAAACTTCCCCACACATCCCCCATTTTCTTTCAAAACAAATTTTTGTCAAAGGCAACACGTTCCTACACAACATCTCGCTCCTGCCCAGCTGGCATTTCCCAGCAGCGGCGCCCAGCCAGGAGCCCCCACAGCTGGGGGGCCCGGGGGGGTTGGGGCCAGCAGGTCCGTGGGTCCCGGCCCCTGGTGCCGGTGCCAGCCGCCCCCAGAGCAGAGCGGGGACACCCTGAGGTGTCACCCAGCGCCTGTCACCCCTGTCAGTGGCGGCTCCATGAGGTGGGAAGTGCTGAGGTGTCACTGGGCGCCGCAGAGGGAGAAGCAAGGCGTCCCGTGCCTGCTGGGAGGCGCTGCCTGCACAGCCCAAAGCTCTGACAGTGTTTTCCAAATGTGTTCCCTTGGCTAAACAGCACGGTTTACCTTCCCCTGCAAACCTGGCCCTGCCACGGAGACATAAACCGATGGAAGGCAACGCCTCCTTGGCGCTGGGGTTTGTGAACTCTCCTGAGCAGCACGGGAGCTGCCGACCCCAGACCCGACGCACCCACCGCCACGCCAGGCTCCACCGCGGGCCCCCCGGTGACCGTCACCGCCGAACTACCCCCTGCTCCAGCAGATGTTGAGGATGTTAATTCCCAGTAAATTTTGATGCATTGTGTTTACTCCGGGTTTGGCTGGCGGCGCCGTGCCCGTCCCTGCGGGCGCGCTCGTGCATCCCCTCCCGAGCAAACACCGTGGCTGCCGCCGGCTCGACCGCAGCTGAGCGCCTCGGCCGCCTCCCCAGCTGCCTCGTGGCGCCAAGAAATCACTTTCTGAGTCCTGCAGGTGTTCTCACTCCTGCTCTTGGCACGCGGTGCCCGACGGCCCAAGTCGCCGCACACTTCCCAGCGATTCCCCCAGCACGGCAATAGCCCCGCAGTGCCATCGTACGCATGCGACCCTGGGGGGTCCTTGAAAGCCACGGCCTGGAGATTTGCCATTTCGGTTTCGTCAGTGATGCCACCACCTTAACCACGGCGTCGCAGGCACTGCTGACAGTGCTGGGCCAAACCTGGCCTGGGCTTCACCGACCAGCACGCAGAGCCTGCAGCCCTGTGCAGAGGCCAAGCAGGCACCACGTTGCCGCCCCAAGGCCCGCGCCGCGGGGAGCAGCTGGCCCACGGCGGGGCACCGGCAGCGATCGGGGGGTGCCCGTGCCGGGGGAGCTGCAGCCGCACAGCTGGGTGGCAGCAGGTCCAGGCACGGACGGGCAGCAGGAGTGAGGGCACACGCCGGAGCGCGCGCCGGGACCCATGCGTGCAGGCGGGCAGCCCAGGGACACGTCACGGTACACACGCGTGCACAGGCGTGTAGAGGCGTGCACAGGGAGGCACAGGCATGCACACGCGTGCACAGACCATCTCGGCGGCCATGCGTTCGTGCAGCCTGGCTTTCCCAGCGGCATTGGCAGACCGCTCCCCTGACCGTGACTCATCCCGGCGCTGCCCGCATCCCCGAGCCTCCTCCGCGGCGCTGCTTCCCTCTCCTGAAGGAAAAGCTCTGCACAAAGGGCCATAAGAAATCGCCCAGATGCAGTGAAAGATTTTCATGGCAAGAAATCAAATAAAATGTTCATAGTGATGAAGTGAAAAATAAAACATGCTTTCAGAAAATGGTCCTTTTCTTCTCTGTGCCTTGGGGGGGGCCTGAGGGGGAACACAGACAAAGGTGCCGAAGGTCTCAATCATCTCACCGCTTAATTATTCCATCTCTCAGAAGGCATCTCCAGGCAATTAGAATAATCATTCATGCCTGTGCTTTACCAGGGACTCCTGCATTCTTCCTGTGAAGCATCAGAGCTGGATTGTAATTTTTTTTTTTAACTTTAGCAGTGACCTGCAACTAAAGGCAAAATAAAAGTTTTTTTGAAATATTAGTTTAATAAGACATGAGAATAATATTAAGGATATGAGCCTCCCTTATTTATTATTTATATGTATAGTGTGATTTAGAGATGCACTTGAACCAAACAAGTCACTACCAAAGAGTGGATCTATCTCTCTCTATATATATTAAAAAAACCTACAATATTCGCCTGGAGATTCTGTCCACATATTTGGAGATTGTGATTTAACATACACAGTTTATCAAGGCTGGTGTGCTGCACAGAGAGACTGGAGTTTTATGTAAGGGTATAAATAATCAATGCACATAGCAACTTTAAATTACTGCTAATGTGTTTTACTTATGTTCCCACTAGAACGATATGTGAAATAACAGGGAGTTGCTAGGCACACACTTGACAAATAATATCCATGAGTTTCCATTTTTATTATTTTTATACATTTCTTATTAAACCGAGCGGTACAGTTCAAGCCCGCGCAGCCCGCCTTACCGGCGGATTACAGTAAGCGTGTGAGATGGGGGGTTAATGCTGCGTGGCCCGGCGGCGCCTCGCAGCAGGGCTGGGCGTGACGCCAGGGACGCGCGTCCCCCTGGTCCCTCGCGCGGCATGCCGCCGGCACGTGGGGCTCAGCTCCTCGGCAGAACCGTCCTCCGTCCCCCGCTCCCGCCGAGGCGACGGCGCTGGCTCAGAGGCAGCTCTGCGGCCCGCGGCTCCGCTCCCGCTCCCCTTCGCTCGGGGAGGCGTTCACTGTCTGCTGCTTCCCCGTGTCTGCGCTGCTGCACCCGGGCAGCGCCAGCCGGGCCTGGCCCATGTGGGTGCCAGGACTGGATGGGCTTTAAAGTTCCCTTCCAACCCAAACCATTCTGTGATTCTATGATTCTATGCCGATTCTATGATTCTATGCCGATTCTATGCTGGTTCTATGATTCTATGCTGATTCTATGCTGATTCTACGATTCTATGCTGCTGCTGGCTTCAAGCAGCCCCGATAACGTTTACATTGGGCTCAAGGCTAAAACGATTTCTTTCTTTTCATTTCACTTTCAAAACCTATTCCTTTCCCACCTTTCCCCGGCTGTGGCGCAGGGGGAACCGGGCTCAGCTGCCTGCCTGGGGCAAGCCCCTGGTTTTGGGGGGTTCTGTGGAGAAGCCGCTGCAGCTGTGTCATCTGCCGCTTCAGCGAGGAGGGTGTCTGTATGCTCTGATGCAAAACATCTGCTGATGCAAAACATCCATGGGTGCTCTGGCCCTGGGCAGGAGGGTGCAGAGCAGGCACCCTCTGCAGTTGCAGGGACGGCATTTAGGGGAGCAGGGGAGAATAATCCCACAGGCTTCACGGTCCTCACTTGTCATCGGCACCAGTGGAGATTTCCTCAAGCGCAGTTTCTTGATGACTTTTTCATCCCCAGTTGGATTTTGGCACAGGAGGAGTGACACGTGGACCCCGTCTGCCTGCTTTGCCTCCATGAGCTGCTACATTCAAACCACAATTCACTTTTCTGCCATTTACTTTATACAGTGTCTGTAAACTTCTTTGCTGGACCAGGACCTGGACCCAGAGGCCTGGATTCCGTAACAGTCCAAACCCCCCTGCACTGGGGACAACATGCCGCGGCGCCGTTCGGGCAGCGGGGGCTGACACAGGCGCAGGCAGCCCGGCGCCGGGCAGAGCTGTGCCAGCACCCCCGCAGAGACGGGGGGCAGAAGCAACCCCCTCCCCCCGGCCCTGGGAACCAGGAGCACATCCCCTGCTTTATTTTGCCCCCAGATCGGGCGACAGGCAGCAGCCAGCCCGTGGAGCTGCCAAAGGCGAGGGGCTGCTGGGCTGCTGCCCGTGGCGGGACCTGGGCACGGCTCGCAGGGGCTGGGGCTCAGCGCTTCTCCCAGAGAGGATCGGGCCCTCACGTGCGGGAAATGGTCCTTAGAGGAGCATCTGTGGCGGGAGCCGGCACGCACACGTACACTTTGTAGAAGCACAGCCTCACCCGGCGAGCCTGGGAGATGCCATCCACAGAAATTCAGATATTACGCATGGCACCGACAGGAAAGACGCTTGACTAGATGGGAGGAAAGATTTGCTTTAAAGCATGCAATCATCTGATATTTGGGCGCTGGAGCCGTTACAAAAACCTTTTCTGCGCCTAAGTAATTCGTACGTGAGAAGCAGAGAGCCTGGTGCTGCGGGGCTGCCCGCCCTGCACCCGCAGCCGTCCTGGACTCAACCCCAGCAGGGAGCTTTGCTGTTTTCCATTAGAACTATTTAGCAAACAATAACTATTTCTTTGTAAACAAGTCTTTAAGTGTTTATTACTATGTCACCACCAAACCCATATAGCTTTGTACTGTGTTTAATGTAAGAAAACGAACGGAGTGTTTTATGAACCACTCCTCTAAGAAATGCTAAAATGGCAAATGGATTTCCCAAGGGTGGCAGGTTGGGGCTGTCCCCAGAGCAGACAGGTGCCTCCGCTGACATTGCCACGACCCAGTTCAGCGATACAACCCCCCCTTGCCGTGCAGATAAGCAATAAAGAGCCAGCAGCCTTTGCACAACATGCTTACTCACAAACCAAACGTCATTCTTCTCAAGGAGAACAGAGCCCAGTCCCACACTATTAATGTTAATTGAAAAACTTGCATTAACCTCAGTCAGGGTACACGCAGCCTCATAAATACGAGACCTAAATTAAGTGATTGTCATACAGGACAGTAGCTTACAGGTCCTTTTTGTCGTGGGTGGACAACAGCGGGCAATAACAGGTATAGCTGGGTTAGGAGCTGGGAGCGAGGATATTAATTTGGCCGGTATGACCATCAAGGTTACCCTTAAAATGCGTTTCCAAAGAGTGAGCCCCTGTGACCGCCCACAGGGGCACAGCGTGGCCCTCCCCGCGAGCGGCGGGGCCCAGGGCTGCCCGGAGCTGAGCCACCCTGGGGCCACCAGCGCCTGTCCCCGTCAGGCTGCAGAGGCGGCGGCTGCGACACCGTGCACACGCGCAGAGCGCAGGGAAGTTATCCTTCAGCGCCGAATTTGGTACGGGGAGGGGGGAAAACCCCTATTCGAGTGAAAAGCAGCTTTGGATCTTTAATTAAAAAACAGGGTTCACAGCACCAGGGCATTGACTTCCACTAGTTAATCTCCATCACTTCATTTCACCACCAACTTCCATACTCTACAAAACTGCTGGAGACAATTTTTATTGATTGCTCTTCAAGCCGTCAAAAGCGTCCCTGGCTGATCATATGTTACCCCCAGACACCTTGTGCATTTCAGATAATAACTTGGTGCTCTAGAGAAGAAATGAATTGGATGTGCAGTCAGTAACTGTCCAAGTGAATCATGTTACTATATGTCAGCGGCCCAGGCTCTGACTATCATTTTAACAGAGAGAAATCCGCTATTTTCATGGCTGTTTGAAATTATTTTCCAGATGAATAAGATATAACAACAACTACTTACAGTAAAGAATAATATGGGGAATCTATTTGCTACTTGGAAACAAATCTTTCAAGTGTAATACTGTTTAATATTATTTAATCTGTAACTACAAACATGAAATTGTGAAACTAGCTTTCATGTCATACAAAACCTTGTGGCGTGAGAGAGTGGGAAGCTGAAGTCGGTGTGGGTGCCCGGTGGTATTTTGTGTCTCATAATTGCAAATATAATAATTCATACAGAAAATGGAACATTACTAAAATACCGTTGACAAAGATATATACTAATGCCAAACATCGGCAGTGACAGTTTATTTTCCACAAACAATTACCACGTATCAAGATCATTCTCTTTTTTCAGGTGTGTTTGTCAGTGCGTGTTTCGTTTGGAATTGCTATAAATAACTGCAAATGGATTTTGTGAAAAGTTAAAAAGAAGCGAATAATTTCGAAGCTCTTATCAAACTGGTAACTCTTTAAGCATATAATCCTTACATTTTTTCTAGAGCTGCAGTAACGCTGTCTGCTTGGGTTTCATGCCGCACTCGTGTCTTCCTTTTGTGCTCTGCTGGCAGACACTGCTCTGGATGTCGAAAACGAACCGCGAGCATTTTCAAGGATGCCATTTTGCAGGCGGCCAGTGGTCTTGCGGGGACGTGCCGGTGCGCGCACTGCCTGGGCAGCCATGCCTCCGTGCTGGAAGCACCAACCCTCGCTTGATGGCGTCTCTTTAAAAGCACTTTTAAGAAAAATGTTCATGTATCCCAGAATGGAAAAAGCTCATAAAATAGCTGCATTAAAAAAATGCAACCTGTGAGCTCTGCTCCCTCTCGCCGGGGGGTGGCGGGGTGGCCTGTGGGCTCTGGGCTCACCGGGCCGTGCCGGGCGCTGGCACGGGGCTGCGGTGAGGGGGCGACTCCGGGGCTCTTGGGCAGCTGAGCTGCTGCACGTCCCACCAGGAGCAGGTGCCGGAGCAGGCACTGCCCGCAGGTGCCGGGCTCCAAGCACCCGCCGGGCACCCAGAGCCCAGGCAGGGTCCCCGTCCCGCTGTCTCTGGGTGCCCGGCGTCCCGGCTGGAGGGGGCGAGTTGCAGGACGCCGGCGCAGGCCTGGGTTCTGGCTGCTTGTGGAGGTTGCCGGGGCAGCCCTGCTGTATGGGCAGGGTGACGGGGTGCTGCCGGCAATGGAGCCCGACCTGTGCCGGCTGCGGGGACCCTCCCGTGGGAAAGTCCCCTGGCACTGACAAATCTGCTGCAGGAAACCCCCACCCACCGCACGCCAAGGAGCAGCTGTCCCTTTCACTGCCTTATCTCCTGCTTTACAGAAGACTAATGAGAGGGATTATTTGAGTGATACCAGCCTGCTTTCCCTGTCCATCACACGCGGGTTCCCCTCCAAGGGCTGCAGGCTCCGTGAATGGCTTTACAGACCCCTTCTGGGCAGCTGCTGCAGGCTCCTGACTGCCCCATCCCACCCTGGCTTTTCATCGGTAAAGGGCCCAAAAGGATGCTCCCTTGGGACAGAACTTTTCCATGACTTCTGCAGAGTCCCCTGAGGGCAGAGCCCACGGGCAGGGCTGGGACCCCTCGGTGCCCCATAACCCCGCTCAGCCCTGGGAAATCCCTCAGACCGTCCTGAACTGGGGCAGCGTGTCCTGGGACACGGCAGCTGGTTGGGGCTGGGCAGCTCTTCACATACAGATGTTTTCCGAGACGTGTCATATCTGTGTATTAAAACAGCAAAAGTGACATAAAAAAGAAAAGGTTGGTTGGTGACTTGGAGGAGGTGCAGCGATGACTGCAGGTCTGTTATCAGCAGGGACAGAGGTCACGGCCACTTTTAATTACTGTTCTGTATTAGCTCATCATCTCTATTACTGTTGAGTTATTATATTGAAATGGTTAAATGTCATGAGATACAACTGTTGCAAAAGAGCAGTTTACTCCTTTGGTGGATGAAAAAATGGTGAGGCAAACCATATTTATTCTGATGAGTTCTGGGGTTTTTATGAGCCCGGAGACCGGGATTTACTTGCATACAGATTTGCATCCCTCCTGTGAAAGCAGCCATCCCAGCTGGGCGCTGGGAGCTCTTTGCTCACCGCGATGTTCCAAGACCAGTTCAAGAGCCTGTACCTGGATGGGTGATGCCCCTCCTGAGCACGGCCGTGTCGCCGCAGGGCACTGCCCAGCAGATGGGCCTTCCTCAAGAATTCTTCCTCTTTCTGCAGTGTCCGTCCCAGCAGCGCTCCCAGGGGCCGGGGGGTGGGACGGGCCAGGCAGGCACCAGGAGTGGTTTGGATTTGGCACAAGGGAGCACCACCACCTTCCCTCCCTCCCTCCCTCCCTCCCTCCCTCAATCTGTTCCCCGGCTTCTCGCCTTCCTGCACCGGTCCCTGATGTTCTGTCACAGGCTCCCCGTGGGAGCTGGAAGCAGAAAATGCTCCTGCCACTCGCGACGGCTAAGCCTGCTTGTGTTCCAGCTGGTAAGTCATAAAGAAATGGTAAAACACAACCCCCTCAGGGCTGCTGGGAGCCGGATCGAGTTTTTCCATCTCTCCCCAGAGACGGCTCTTTATTCTCACACTGACAAAACTAATGGCCTCGCCGGGTCCGACAGTGACAAAGCAGCTGATGGCTTTGGCCCCACCTGTGTGGTGTCACGCGTGACAGGGCCAGACCCCCGTCCTGGTCCAGGGACGGCTCTCTGCCTGAGTCCCCCTTGTGCTGACGCATGCCCAGGCTTCTCACAGCTAGAGATCATGTTTCCCGATAAATATTTAATTTTTAAGAATGAAATCTTAATTACTACACCGAGTTTCACAGTGAGACTGTGATGCAGGTGCCCTCCCCATGCTTGGGCAGGTGCAGGGCGGTCGGGGTCCCTGCACGCCCCCGGCCCCGCTGCAGCATCCCCCCACCAGCAGCCCCACACTGCTTGCTGTGGCATTTGGGGTCTGCACTGGGGAGGTCTCAGAAGCGTCGAGTGGGCACTCGCCGCTGCCGGGGGAGGCACCGCCACCGCCCGCGCGTCACCTCTCGAGGCTTCCTGCACCCGGCGGGTTCGTGCTGGTGCCACACGGCCGGGCGAGGCAGGTGGATGCCTGCGCACGGCGTGCTCCTCCATCATTTAATCTGGAGTGATGCATATAGAAATTTAGATCAGGCAGCTTGACATTCCTGACTGCTGAGGCTGTGAATCGATGGCCTCTCTACTCCCTGCCGGGGAGATCGATTCCCCAAGCACAATGGATTGGTTTCATCACTTTGGTTTCACCTTGTCAAAGTCATGTCTGGTTTACTTTAGTCTGGAGGGCAGATTTTAAGTATTTCATTGCATTTTGTAATCTCGCTGTGTGTCTTGCTAATCGCCCTGCCCTCCGTCAGGCAGGAGCTCACCTGGCATCCGACATGGACCACAAGCACCCCGTGGATGGAGCCCACCTGTTCCCAAGGAGGGAGATCCAGCAGGTTCGCCAGCCCCGGCTTTCCCTGCGCCGCTGCCACCTCGTGCGCTCGGCCGGGCCCATGCTGCGGCTGCGGGACACGACTCACCCCGTGGGCTCGGGCCAGTGCCGGGGGCAGCCCCAACTGCCCCACTGCAGACCCCCAGCGTGGGGGGTGAGGGCCGCGTTTGGGCTGTGTGTGGGCTCTGTCTGCTGCAGATGGGTGGGCTTGGCCTCTGCGTGCGCTTCCCACCCGGATGAGGAGAGAGGAACAGAGTGCTCGGTGCAGGCAGGGCCGGGTCAGAGCGTCCCCGGGAGGCAGCAGCGAAACCTCGCCAAGACTCAGAAGCAGCTGGGAAACGTCCCCTGGGATCAGCGTGTCCCTGAGGGGAGTCCTGGGGCTGTCCCGAGTGGCAGGAGGCTCAGCCCAGCTGGAGCGTTCCGTCTGGTCAGAAAAATAAAGTTTTGCGTCCTTCCCCAAAAGGAATGAAAATAAAAAATGTTACTGCAGCTAGCGTGGCTGTACACTCACCCCGGGATAGATGGCGGCCGGTCCTGCGAGCTTCCTAATGGCTTGTTGTTAGCAAAATTATTTTCCTGGTGCTCAGTTTGGCCCAAATTCTGCTTTGTCCAATTATACTCCTGGGTGAGTTTCCTGAATGTAAGTATTGATCACTCTTCAGACAGGTTTTCTGTCTGTTCTGTACATTACCTCTGCTCTTCTTCAGGTAATCAATTATATTTTTATAGCTACGGGTATTAATCAATATACAGTAGCTATCTTAATTGATTTGTCTGAGGCCTTCAATCCGCAGCCCATCAGTTATTGGGTGGGTCGGGGCCGCGTGTGCGGCACGGGGGCGGGCGCGAGGTGACACGGGCACTGGGAGAGCACCGGCTCCGGGCCCTTCCCAAACGCCTCCGTCGGGCTCCTGCCGCGGTCCCCGCCATCCATCGCCACTCCGACTCCCCCTCACTGCTCATTATCATTATTTATCTGTTATGGCCACATCTGGAGGCCACGGGAAGGGTCAGGGAACATTTGTACGGAGAATTAGCAGTAATATTTCAGGGGGGAAATATTTATCTCCTGTTTTAAACAGAGCTAGGAGGGGTAAGTGGGCTGGGAGCCGAGCCCGAGCTCCCCGCTCCTCCCTCCACCTGGTCCATCTGTCACCCCGACGGCTCCCCCAGCACCGCGCCACACCGGGGACACACATTTCACACCGCCGGCGCTTTTATTGACGCTAGTTAAATGGATGACTTAAAGTTTTGATACTCGCATGGACAACAATAAACATTTACGATTGGAAAGGACCCTCGGGATGCTCCCGCTCTCCGGGGGTGGTGGGAGGACGCGTATTTCCGTAGCGCAGGGGTCCCCTCGCTCTGCCCCGGAGCCTCCGCCAGTGGCACTGGCCGGCAGCACCGGGCTGGGCGAGCACCAGGCTCGAGCCAAGCAGGCGTGCGAGGGTTAATTTGGGAAGATCTGTGTTGATAATAAAGCTGCTTTTTTCCTGGCGATGATATGATCGGAGCGGGGTTGCTATGGCAACGGTGGCTCTAGAAACCCCCGACCGCTGGCGGCGGCTGCCGGGCGCTCCCAGGCCGGGATGTGCCCACCACCCCATCCCCTGCCCACCCCGCCGTCCTTCCCCACCGCCCCATCCCATCCCACCCCGCCGTCCTTCCCCACCGCCCCATCCCATCCCACCCCGCTGTCCTTCCCCACCGCCCCATCCCATCCCACCCCGCCGTCCTTCCCCACCGCCCCATCCCATCCCACCCCACCATCCTTCCCCACCGCCCCATCCCATCCCACCCCGCCGTCCTTCCCCACCACCCCATCCCCTGCCCACCCCGCCGTCGTTCCCCACTGCCCCATCCCATCCCACCCCGCCATCCTTCCCCACCGCCCCATCCCATCCCACCCCGCCATCCTTCCCCACCGCCCCATCCCCTGCCCACCCCGCCGTCGTTCCCCACTGCCCCATCCCATCCCACCCCGCCATCCTTCCCCACCGCCCCATCCCCTGCCCACCCCGCCGTCGTTCCCCACCGCCCCATCCCATCCCACCCCGCCGTCCTTCCCCACCGCCCCATCCCCTGCCCACCCTGCCATCCTTCCCCACCACCCCATCCCCTGCCCACTGCCCTGGCCCACTCCCACCCAGGGATGCTGGGGGTACCGGGCAGCCACCGTGGGACGGGCTATGGGTCAGAGACCCTCCACAGTGGCCCTGGGCTGCTGCCAGCCTGCCCCAGGACTGGCAGCCGTGTGCTGTCCCCTTCCCACCTGCCCTGCCCCTGCCCCCTGGAGCTCTCCCCAGGGCATGGCCATGCCCAGGTCCCCCTTCCCCATCCCCAGAGGGTCCAGGCTTTACTGCGTCACCCCCAGACACCGCTGGCAGGGTGCACACCGGGGCCTGCGCTGCCCATGGCACCTTTGGTGGCCCTTGGCCTTGGAGGGTGGGAGTTGGCTGGGACCCCCAGTGCCACCATGGCACGATGCTCCCGCACGTGGCCTGCAGTGGTACTGAGCCCATGGGAGACCACGGGCCAGGCTGTCCCAGTGTGTCTGTGCCCCACTGCTGCGGGGGTCCAGCATTGCCCCACAGCCTTTGGGGACACCTCAGGGACACCTTGGGGCTGCGCTCGCCCCTGGGTCCGGCCGCGGCGGGTGCTGACATGGCATGTGACGTGCTGCTCACTAAATCACGCGCCCTCCTCCCGCCTCTCCCTCCCTCCCTCGCCCATTAATGAAATGAAATAAATTTTCCGTTTTTAAACATGAAGTTTTAAAAAAAAGCTGCAGTTCTGCGCACAAGCAATTCCCACTGGGAGGGGAGAGCGAGGAGCGCGGGGCCCGTGTGCTAAATACAGAACAAAGCCTTCTGTCTGAAAATACCTACGAGGAGCTAACAAATGCTAATGACAAAATAATGTATGGGGGGTTTAACGCTGGATGCTTTTTATCAGCAAATTAGCACGGTTATTATGCTGTAAATGCATTTAACAATAATTTGTTTCAATAACTGTAGAACTGGTATTTTAAAAAATATACACCATATTTAGAGCACTTCATCCATGAAGGACCATTATTGTTTTTTTCCTCCCAAGAGAGTTATAAAGGTCTCTCTTACAAGTGAAAGAAATACAATCATCACCCTTCACAGTTCAGTTATTCTCTTTTATTTTATTCAGAGCCATTTAAAGTTTGTGTTTTTAAAGGAAAAAGAGAGAGTGTCTTTAAAGGGTTGGGGCTGGAGAGGGCTTGGGGACACGTGGACTGTGCTGGGATGGCCGGGGCCGGTGGCCGGAGCGAGCCGGCGGTGCCGCACGAGTGGGATGCCGGCACAGGGCCTGGGGAAGCTGATGCTCGCCAACACCTCAAGTGCTCCCATGGGGGCTCTGCCTCCGCTGCTCCACACCCGGCACTGCTCACCCTCGACGGCAGCTCCGGCGTGGGCTCCGCAGGAGCCCCACGTGCGATCGGCCACCCATGAGTCCCCAGGGCGCGGGAGCAGGGCAGGGGCAGGCAGCCGTCTCTGGGCAGGGCAGGTGGGTGCAGGCTCCTGTCCACACTTCGGTGTGCCGGGACTCGCTGGACATGGGGCTGCAGGCAGGGCTCTAGCAGGGAGCGTGGCCGGGTCCCTGGTGAGGGGACGTGTGCCTGAGCTCACCTCCCATGGTGCCTAAAACCAGGCAGGAATTCCATCCCCTGGAAGGAGCGCATAAAGGAGCAGAGTGGCTTGGCTGCAGACACAAATTTTTATGAGCTATTTGCTATAAAGACTATTAAATGGCAACGTCAGGCCGTGGATCCCTTATTCCAGGGGCTGTGCAGGTGCGCGAGTCACTGGGATGATGCAGGCGGGATACTGGGATGTGCCCTCCGCCAGCGGGAGAGTGGATGCCCCAGCTCCTGCAGCCCCTTACAGACCCCCGAGGATGATGAAGAAACGCTCCTCACTGTTGAGACGGAGCCGATGGCCCAGCAGTTCCCACCTCCAGCAGCGTGCTCCGACGCCGGCCCTCTCCCAGCATGGCTGCACCCGACGTCGGGCAGCCAGCCCCAGCCCCGATGCCCGCTCTGCCTGCGGGCGATCCGGCCACTGCGCAGGCAGTGCTGCTCTGTGCCGGAGCTGCTTGTTTACAGCCCGGCTCTTCAGTCACAAACCATTAAGGAAGAGAAACAGCTACATAGACACTCACCGAGAAATGGATTCATGTGTAAATCAGCTGCTTTTAAAATTTCACTGAGCATGAAAGTTCACCTTTAAAATCTACATAAACCACAGCTGTTCCCAGGGCATCCAAGGCGTAATGCCGTGCAGGAGAGGAAACGTTTACGTGTTTAACACAAGTACAGGATTGTCAGAAAGCCTTTAAACCCCTTCTGCATTGGGGGGGTCGGGAGCCAGTGCCAGCCGTGGCACCCAGCACCAGGCAGCCATGCGCCACAGCCTCTGGAGCCTCTGCTCTGCTGTGCCGGTGCCGGTGCCGGTGCCGGTGCCGGTGCCAGCTGGGAGAGCAAGCCAGCCGGTACGTGCCACGCCAACGCCTGGGGAGACCGCACCGTGATCTGGAGGGTGATCAGAAAGGGCTGCACAGTTTGGCTTTCTGGGAGATACAACCAGGACCCTCGTCCCCACCGGGCTGCGGGCTCCACGGGCAGACGCAGCCCAGCCCCGGGCAAGCGCTCCTCCGTTCAGCAAGGCCGTGCTGGGAATTCCCAAGAAACGCAGCCCTAGAAACGTGCGGTGCTTTCTCGGGCCTCGGGATGAATCCTGGTGTGTTTGGGCTGGAGAGCCAGCTCCTTTCTTAGCTCATCCTAGCAAACACTACTGATTTATAAAATCAAACAATAACTTTCAGGACAGTCTACTCACACCATAAACATCTGAAAGAAAATCCATCTCTTCTCCATGCAAAACCACTGATGAGTTCATGAACTGTACTGTGCAATAAATCAGTTTTGCTTGTGCAGGAGAGCTGAGGTTTTTTAGGTTCCTAATAGGCACTCTGACAATGTGATTGCTCCATATTTCTTTGTAGCTGTCACCTTTGCAGGCCTGTCAATGCTCCTAATCTTTTTTCATTGTGATGTCAAGTTTTGGTAAGTGAAGAGGTGGGAGGTGGGATGGGATGTGAGCGATACTGGGACCAGTTCCCCCAGTCACTCCCGAAGCCCTGTCGCTCCCGTCTGCAGCACCAGGGCAAAGCAGCGTCGTGGCGTGTGGCTCCGGCACCGGAGTGTCGGGATGGCCGCCCACCCCACGATCCCTCCCTGCTCCCCGTCGTCCTTCCCCTCTCCCTGCCCTGCCCTCACCAAAACCGTCCTCCACCTTCTCCCGCTCCCACCGCCCCCGCAGAGGCAGAAGTGCCGTTCCCTGACGAGACAGCGCTGAACTGCTAATGCGTACAAGAAAACATACTTTTAATATTCAGCATCTGGATAGACAATAAAAACTGGGACAAATAATCTAGTTGAGGCAATTACCTTAGCATAAATGTATATATTATTTATAAATGGCTTTGAATATATAAATAATATTGATAAAATTTGCATGAGTAAAAAGAGACATAATTACCAAATGATGCCTCAGAGCCGTGGATCCTGCTGGCTGCTTGCTGCCCTGATTCTCATCCTGGGGGACCCTGCCCCAGCCCTCTTTTAGTGCTAAAAATACGACATACACATTAAACTGAGCTAAAAAATAGAGCCTAAACGAAGTGAACCAGTTCAGAAAAGAGCGCTGCCCCCACAGCCTGCCCGAGAGGCTCCGGCTGGGTTTTGGGTGGGGTTTTACACTTCGGTGTTTCCAGGGTTGTGACTCAGGACGGGTGTCACAGCTCAGCAGCGGCGAGAGCCCCCTCTCCGGCAGCCGGGGATGCGGGGCCACGACCCTGCCCCGCTGCCAGCAGCACCCTCTGTGCTGCCTCCGCGGTGATTCACTGCCCGGGCAGTGCCAGGGGACACGACGCTGCGCTTTCCCGTCTGGCCAGCCACCGGGCGCTCACCGCACGACAGCCCTCGCGATCCCCGACCAGCCCCTGCCTGCTCTGCCCTGCTCTGCGTGAAAGGGCCAGGAAACATCGCGGGCTTTCACCGCTTTCCAGGCTTTGCTGAACCCCACGAGGAGCTGTTGTAAAGTTAAATTCACCAGCAAAGTGAAAACATGAGCGAGGAGAAAACGAGCCAAGCCCTTGCCTGGTTTCTGAGCCGCGCGAGATGAAGTTGTCTGAGCCTGGCACGTCCCACACACCACACGCGGCTCTTTAATAAAATTGGCTGAGATTTGTTGATAAGCCTGAAGCAAAGTCAATGTGAAGTGTCAATCCTGCCGTTCGCGGGAGCCTTCGGGGGTCAAGCTGCTTCCTCGGTATGATCGTCGTTTCAAAGATATGTCAGCCGCGTGTTAACTGTTTTCTTATGAATCGCGCTCGAGATCAGACACGAGACGCAGATAAACCAAAGCAAAGCCGAGTTGTGCTTTGCCAGCCGAGGCTTGTGGTGGCCCGTGGGGCCTCTGTAGCCTCCGACCTGCGGCTGCACCACCGAGCCCAGGGCGGCAAAGGCCAGCTGGCGTCACAGGGGTGTCCGGGGGCGATGGGCTGGGGGGCACAGATGATAAATCCCTTTTAGCCCCAAAGGTGCCACCGCGTGTGCCAGGCTGTTCTTTGTGGGATGAGCATCTAATGGTTGTACAGTCCGCACTAAGTGAAGCTGAAAGAGAAGAAATCAAAAGAAGTGGGGTTTAATTAAGTATCAACCAAGATTTATGCAACTTTCTCTCCCCATCATAAATATTAATAAGGAGCAAGCAGTGGCTCCGAGCGGCAGGCACTGTCGAGCCATGAAGGGATGTTAATTCCAGGCTCTTTGAGATGGACTAAGCGTGACACAGAGCCTCTTTGATTTGGAATATTCCTTGGGTTTAAAAGTTAAATAACATGAAGGGGGATTTAGTGGGTAGTAAACCATTAGTGAGTCCGGGATTTAGACTCCAGTACGCATGTAGTGTATTTCACGATTGCCAAACTGATTAATAGAAGCGTCGCCGGAGGAGCTCCTCGCCTATGCCGGGTGCGTGCCGCCGGCAGGGTCTGTGTGGCTGGGCTGGCAGCGGCGGGCCGTGGGGCTGTGGGGGTGCAGGGGCCGCGGGGTCAGTGGAAGGGACCTCCCGGGGTGGGGAGCGGGAGCTGGGGCACCCAGGGCCACCCCCCCGTCCCACACACCCCGTAGGCAGTTATTAAAGGTGACACAGCCAGCCTAAGTAAGGACGGGCAGAGCCCACTAAATCTCTAGCCATCCCTTACATAAAACTTTATGCTGGCTAATAAATTTTAATGCCACTTGTCAGCGCTTGATAACTGCAATCATTTAACGGAGGAGGAGAAACCCCAGTGCTGGAGCACTATGGCTGTGCCGTGCGCGGTGCCCGCGGTGCCCGCGGTGCTGCCCCTCTGCATCGCTGCTCACCGTGTCCACCCAGGGACAAGCAAATCCTGCCAGCTCCCTCCCTCCGGCGGCAAACCGACCCTTCCTGGCATGCGCTGAGGAACAGACGTCTTCTAGGGCTGGAAAACCACCGCGGCCCAAGGAGAAGAGCAAAGGGCTCTGCAGGTGACGTTCACACTGAAGCTTAATGACAGCGCCAGCAGTGTGACACAGCTCACTGTTTCACATGCACCACGTCTGCTCAGTTGATGTCTTCATTTTCTCATCCTCAGACCGCGCTACCTGGTGCCATTATGAAGTCTGCTGGCAGCCCTGACCATTACACAGCACAAACCCGCAATTTCAATGCTGCGTTTGTGGTCAGTTGAGGTGAGAAGTGTACGGAGTGTGTCTGTGAGGGCGAGGGCTGTCCCCTGGCATAACGTGCACAGAGGGGCTCTGTCCCTTGGCTGCGGCTGCTCAGCCACACTGCAATAATCAATAATGATAATAATTATTACAGGAGCAGCATGAATTTCCTATCAAATTAAATCACACAATGAATAATTTTCATGTTTTATTAAACAAAAGCCTCTCTCTGAAGAGGTCTGATGGTGCCACAGTGTCTTTGGTTTGCCGCAGCAGGGCACCGCGACAGACCTGA
Source organism: Larus michahellis (assembly GCF_964199755.1). Taxonomy (NCBI): domain Eukaryota; kingdom Metazoa; phylum Chordata; class Aves; order Charadriiformes; family Laridae; genus Larus; species Larus michahellis. Next base: position 8,805,666 of record NC_133910.1, read on the forward strand.
GCACGAGCCTGCTCTGCGGGATGGGGGCATGGACGTGCTCTGCTTCCCCCCCCTGCTCCCACACGCCCACGCTGCGCTCGGGGTGTGCGCAGACCCGCGGGCACAGGAGCTGCGGGACCCCTCGGGGCAGAGGCCGCGACCCTCCTCTCCCGCGCTCCTCTGGGTTCCTGCGGGGCAGGACGGGGAGCCCAGGTGGGAGGAGCGGCTGGTCCCCGCTGTGGCGCCGGGGCCGTCACCTCCAGCCCAGCCCTCACCATGAGACTGGCCTCATCCAGCGGAGCAGGAGACCTGCTCGGCCGTGCCTCTGAAATCCGGTCTCATTAGCACAGCTTTAAGCCACTCTGAATTAGCACGGCTTTAACCTACTCATCCTCTGGCCACCTATTTTTAGGAAATATATAAAGCTGGGAAAATAATATCCCTAGATGGCCTCCAAGCTGAGCCACCGGCATGCGACTGTCGTCCCCTCTCTGTGCAGGTCTCGCAGCACCCCACAAGCCCCAACGGGCTGCAGGGACAGGGGCATAAACCTCATGGCTGGGAGGACACGTCGTAACTTGGCTCAGTCCTGCGCTGTGCCAGCCTGGCGCTTGAACCCGTCCACCGACTTGGGCAAATAATTGGGTTTTTTTAAATTCACTGGTCGAACAGGGAGGAGGGAGAGAAAAAAGCAATTTATGCCATCTCAAACCAGTAATTTTCTGTGTGTTTGGGGATAGAAAATAAAAGCATTTGCTTTTGGAAGAACGAAATGTTGTGTTTGGGATTTTGGGGGAAATTGTAAAGAATAATCAAAAAAGTTTTCCATTTTCAGAAAACTGCTTTTCAGGCCAACAAATTTATTGGATTTCACAAAAAATTTCAATAGTCCGGAAACTGTGTTTTTCATCACTAATTCAAAACGCTTTCCCAGCTTTCCTCGGGACCCAGGTTAACACCAGAGTTTATCCAACTGCAGCACCTCCCAGCCTCCTCCCACGGATGCAAGGGGCTGTTGGCACCCGGCTGCTTGGCCGAGGCAGTGGCCGCTGCTGGGAATGGCGGATCTCACCACAGCCCCATTCATGACCCTGCTGATGGATGGGCCCGCTCATGAGGCCGCTCATGGGGTGTTTAATTTTTGTGTCTGCCTCGTACAGCGCAGGAATGGTTCCGGCCCAGCGGCTGCAGGGCCAGCCCGGCAGAACCGAGCGAGAGGAACCACCTGGGGAGGTGGCGACTGGGGACAGACGAGCTGTACCTTGCTGGCCAGGGCAGTGCCGTGCGGGCAGGAGGGATGTGAGGAAGGATCAGCTCGCTTTGCATAATAGCATTTCCTTCCTCCGCTCGCCTCGCGTGCCGCCTTGCAGCACGGCTGCACACTGAGATTTCATGTAATTTTGTTTTAGTGCAGAATTTAATGTTAAGTTTAAATATGTAATTATCTTTAATTGAAATTACATCCATGCTTTTCATTAACAAGATGCAAAGAGTGAGCCGTGTAAGGCAGGGATGTGAGCTCTGCAGGGCGCCCCAGGCCAGGGTGCGGGTTGCCGGGGGGCTCGGTGCTGGGACAAGGCCCGGTAACCGCTGAGAAGTTTCCCCGACGGCTTCGCCCGGGGCCGGGGGGGTCGGTGGGTCCCCCCTGGGCAGCCCCCCCCCGGGCCTTGGCTGCGCCCAGCACCCGCTCCCCGCCTTTGCGGGGTGCGCCCCCCCCCACCCCACCCCGCCGCGCCCCGGCCGGTCCCTGCGGGTGCCCCTGTGCCGCCGGCCCGGCCCTGGGGGCCACGGGCGGCCCCCCCGACCCCTCACCCCGGCCCCCGCGGCTCCTCCGGGGCAGCGCCGGGCGGCCCCAGCGCCCAGCCCAGCGGGAGCCCACCCCGCTCGCCCCCTCCTGCGGCCCCGCCGGAGCGCGGGCGGGGGTCCCGGGGCGCGGAGCCGCGCGGTTGCGGTCACCAGGGGGTAGCATCGGCTCGGGCTGCGCGCGGCGCCGAGCTCCAGCCCCTCCCGCAGAACACGCAGCGGCGCCTTCCTTAAAGCCGCCCAGAACAATGCGTTTCCGTAAGCGCGGGTACAATTGCATTTGGAAGCGGCCACAGCCCCTCTGTCATGTCGCATGGAAGAAATCATCTGTTTCTGGGTTTAGTCCTTTTCAGACCTTAAGGTCAGTGATTCAAGCGGACGTTAAACTAATACAGCAGGACAACGTTGTTACAATTGTCTGGTGGCTCTTCTGAAAACCCATTGGTCCTTTCAAATCCTCCTGCTTCATTCAGAGCCGCCCGCCAGCCATTTGTTCCCTCGGCGAGCCCCGGGCGCTCGCCAGCACACCTAAATACGCATCTTTTAGAAACCAGACTGGGCCACGATGTATTCTGCACCTTTACGGTTCCAATGGGATAATCCGATCCCTCCCCTGTCGCCGGCCGAAGGGCAGCACAGGCAAACCCCCATCCCGGCGGAGGGGGTCCTGGCGCTGGCGGTTGTTACTTAGGAGCCCTGGTCGCTGTGAAGAAAAGGCTTGTCAGAGCCATATCTCAGCAGCCAGCACTTGCCACAGACCTTGGTTCAGGCTGGGAAAAGCATTCTACATTTTTGATGTAATGTTTCCTAATGTTTCACCCAACAACCCATAAATTTCACAAGAACAAGCCCATAAAGGGTTTGTTTGAGGAGAAAAGGACAGATTGCTACAGGCTGTAACTCTGCAGAGTGAGAGGCCTTTAAAGAAGCCCTTGACAAAGAGCAGAAGCAGCGCTGTGCATGCACGGGCCCATGGAGCTCACCCGCCCGGCGCGGGCTGGATCCTGCCCTCCCGCCGCAGCCGGGGGCGGGGGAAGGCAGAGCCCCGTGGTGGGTGCCCCTCCGAACCGGCTGCTGCTCCCCATGGCGCGGGACGGACCCTCCGTCTGCACCAGTGCCCCACGGCGGTGGCAGCACCTCCCGGGGGCAAACAGGACAGGGCAAAACCGGCACAAACGCTTCAAAGGAGGTTTCCGAGAGCAGGGCACAGCGCGTTGCTGGGGCAGTAGAACCGAGGACACTTCTTACCCAATCTGACCTGCTGCATTCAAATTTCTCTAAACAATTATTTTAAAAGCAAGGAGAAAGACCTTTCTGTGTGTGAATGATGACATTGCTCACTGACCGTGCTCCATGAACTCAGGTCTTTGTTGCCACCAAAGCAGTTTCTGTACCTTTTGCGTGCACAGCTCCTGCGGATTTATACTAAATGCTCTTCAGACTTGTTAGCAACAGTCAGCGAGACAATCAGCACATGCTAAAGTCCTGCTCTGACAGTGCAATCAATTAAATATCAATTAATCAGTTAATCAGTATAGAGGATACGCAGAGCAATGCCAGCGATGGCTAGTTTCTAACCATGGATGTTTCGTGCCGGTTCTGCGTGTGCAGCCTGTCAGGTACGTTATTTTTTTGCGAGGGCGTTTCAGGCTGTGGGGTTTCCAATCTGCGGGGCAAAGCGGGACCAGCGCGGCAAATGCTTTCCCACGTGTGCTCATTAGAACAGCTAAATAACTCCTTCCTTCCACATCGCCTGGGTTGGCATCTTCCGCCGTGGTCATTTTCAGCCAATATCCCTGCAAGTGAATTTTAGTAATGCTCCTGAAAAGCGCTTTTTAAACTCAAATGCTCCAATATCCTGATAACAGATCATTAGTGTGAAGCTGACACTCAGAAGCATGATTAAAATGGTGTGTCCTTGTTGTTACCTGTGTGAGGCGGGAGGAATGAGGAACGAACCTCATGTCCTGCATAACTCAACACCTGTCAGGAATTCCCACTGCTGGCCTTTCCTGTCCTGTAGAGCCAAGGCTTTATCAGTGCAGAAAAGCACAGAGAGCTTGGAGAACAAAAATCTTAGAGAATTTAGCCATTTGCTTCTAAATAGGAAGAAACTAAATTTGCCATGGAAGCTGTCACAAATTCCTCCTCCAGCTGTGGAGATAGGAAAGATGCCAAGATCCTGGTGTCCCAAACCTTGGCACTCTGCAGGCCTCTGGCTGATACGTGTTTCTCGCGTGCTCCACAGAGCCGAAAGCAGCCGGCGAGCTCCGTTGCAGCCCCCCCAGCACCCCGCTGCCCTTTTAGTCCTGGGGACACGCCTGGCCCTGGGAGCAGCCGCCCCATGGGTCAGTGCTGGGTCCCCTCTGCATCCCCTGCCGGAGCCGGCTCCTCCTGCCCTGGGTCCCTGGTGTCAGCGGCTGTGTGACACGGTTCCTCAGCACTGACATTTGGGGCACTGGTGCTTCGCTCCTGGGGGGTTGCTCGCACGGTTTTATTTCTAGAGCGTTCCTCCTTGCTCTTCCTTCCTTTCTCCTCCGCTCCCGTGACCGTTCACACTAGAAAGTCTCCCCGTCTGCGGCCTTTCGCCCTGCGAACCCCTGAACACTTCTCACGGCAAAGCCGGGACAGGTGGCCCCGGAGACCTTTTCACCTCGGGCATCTCCTGCCTGCGCCTTAACCTGATTTGGATGTGTCTGTGATGTGAGTGATACACCTACCCCGAGCCTGAGACCTCCAGAAGCCACTGCTCGTTTCCATAGACCCCCGTAAATGGATAACTGGCTCTTTTAATCTTGTTACTAAATTGTAATGGAATTATCCCTCTAATCCTTTGGAGCAAGAGCAGAACTCAGCCACCAATATAAAATTAAAAAAAAAACCCTACAGTAATCATAGATTTTAAAAGTATTTATTTTGTGCTGCTCTCAGATAGGCTGTATATAAAATTTTATTTCAGAGGAATAATGCCATGTAGTGCACTTTGTGGCTGCACTGTGATTAAGTCCTTTTTAATCTGCTGTGTACGTTGAGGTGCAGCGCTTTCCCAGCACAGCTCCCTCCATGCCAGACTCTCTATTAATGGGGTTACCGGCTTATCGGAAAGAGGCAGAATTACCCAGCTCCAGGAGGTTTTTACTCTGATCTGCTTAGGAACCCGGGCCATTTCAGGGCAGGGAGGGCTCAGGGACGGTAAGCCTGTTTCTCCCTCAGGACCATGTGCCCCTCGCTGCTCTATTTTCTTGCAAGGCACTTTCTAGCTGGTAAATCTGTTTAGAGTGAGTGGTTCCTGCTGCTGCTCTGTCTGTCTGTCTGTCTGCCTCGCCGCGGGCAGTGCCGGGCTGTGCCAGGCCACGGGACGGGGAAGCAAAGACGGAGCCAGCAGACGGGTCAGCGAGTGCCCGGCAGCCGAGGTTGCCTGGACGCAGCCAAAGTGGGCACAGCAAAAGCATGTTTGACAGCAGAGATCACTGGCAATAGGGTGGGGAAGTGCAGTCGGCTCCGGAGCCCGGCGTCCCCGGTGCCATCAGGAAAAGGCAGCCGGTGCTGCCGCGGTGCAGTGCACGGAGCCACCCTGCTTGTGACCCTGCTGCCACGTCCTCCTCATCCCCAGCACTGTCCAGTAACGGGTCCTGCTCACCCCTTTTCAACCACAGCTGCCAAATCTTGACCCTGGGAGGTGGTGGTGAAGCGGGGACGGGACTTGGGCAGCGGGGACTGTGCTCGGGACAAGCAGAGCCCGGCAAAAAGGCGCCTGTTCCTGCAGCACAGCCCCGACATTGCGGGGGCACGAGGAAAATCATTTGGCTGATGCAAAAACATCCCCTGGAAAGAGACGGGGTTACAGACAGAAAGACATCCCCACCGGAGCAGGGTCTCATAGCGGTGTTTGTGCGATGTGAAGGAAGAGACGTTGGCGTGAGGGACTTTTGGTCCCGGTTCTCTCTGTGCCTGGCACGTGGGGCAAGGTGGGGAGAGAGAAAGGAGTGGGCTAGGGATGTGCTAGCGTCCTGTCACAAAGCATTTGCTGACCTTTCTGTAAATATTTCTCAGAAAAGGCTAAATGCCCGGGTCAGTTCAGAGGGTGCTGTGCTGTGATCAGCACTTTGCCTGGGGCCACGGCCACGGCTGCCTTTGACAAATAGCAGTTGACCCGAGCCACTGCGGGCGCAGGCAGCCGCGGCGCGGGGGCAAGCCCGGCTCAGTGCCATCGCCTGCGCCTGCTGCCTGCCGCGTCCCACCGTTTGTTCTAACGGGCACAACTCCGTGCAGCGGGCAGACGATGTTTTAGGGAATATAATGCAATTTAGTCCTTAATAAAGTGAATGCCGCAGAACACAAGACATTTATGAAATGCTGCTTGTCACCCGATGACTTTGTTGTCGCTTCGGGACAAAAACTTTGCCTGGATTTTCTAACCCCAGATTAAAGAGTCCTTATCCATTCACGTTGCAAACACCAGACATGAAGTGGAAAGAGTAATTTAATGGAAGTTCATATCATCTGACTTAAAACAGCTTTACATGAGGGCAAAAAGAAGGGGTTTCACAGGGTGATTTTAAATATGAAGTGTGTTCCTTCTTTTTTTGTCATTTGACAGTAGAAACTACTGCATGGAAATTAAAGCTTGGAGATTTATACAGCGAGTCTTATAGACCAGACCCCTGCAAATATTGTGCTGCTAAATACAAACAGCTGGAGAAACGCCCCACAAACCCCGTCTATCGGAAGGACGTACTGCGGCTGGCACGGCATTTTATCAGTTCTACCAGGCCACGAAAAAGCTGCCCTGGTTTCTTACATTGATTCAACTCTGGGTCACATTGGCCAAGCTTGCATTGGTGAAAATGAAGCTGATGTGATGGAACCTGATAAGAAACCTTCGCGGCAGCGTTTAAGCGCAGGAGGCTGCAGCGAGAAGCCGGGCCGGAGCGGGCGCCTGCGCAGCACAGCGCTGGGTGCTGCTCACGCCGCCTTGGCGCCGTCTGCCAGCAAGCGGGGCAGGGGCAGGGGGGCGAGGGAAGGACTGGCTGCTCAGCGAGCCTTCAACGTGCTTTCCTTTTCACGCCAAGCACCTGCCATGCCAGGGCTTTCCTGAGCTGTTTTCTCTTCCCACGCTGAGCCAAACACTGTCTGTGACTGTGCACGACTGCTCCTGCTTGCCCTCTCCTCTGGCACGGTGACGTCCCCCTCCCATTTCCCGGAGGCGCAGACACCAAATGGGAATCTGCTACGGGTGGTATCAGAAGTTCAAGACCCCCACAGCATCCCAAACGCTCGAGACATCTCAGGAGGTTGGCAGGAGCGCCAAGGATTCAGGGTGCCGCCCCGCTCTGACACGGACGGCTCGGCGGGCGCGTTTGCACGGCAGTCGTTCCATTACGCGTGTGCGCAGGAATGTGTGCGTGTGTGCGTGGGAATGCCTTAGGCCCCCAGCCCGCAAAGATTTATGTACGTGCTTAACTCTTAGCAGATGAGAAATCCCATTGAGACTATGCATGTGCTACAGGTTAAAGACAGGCATAAAGCTTTGAAGAGTCTAAATCTTAGATTATAAAGATTATAAATTTTAGGAGGACAAGGACAGCCTCTGTCTGTACGGCAGCAGTGTCCTGCAGACAAGGGACAGCTTCTGCCTGCAGTTGCACCGCCGCACCGTCATGCCTGCCATCGGTACAGGCACGGCCGGGGCGCCCCGGCGGTGTGTGCAGCCCTGGCAGGTGCCGAGCAGGGCTGGGGGAGGCTCTGGGTGGGCTGGTGGTCACGGTGTGGGTGTCAGGGGAATGCATTTCTCAATGCGCTAGCTTCAGCAACTCCAGGGAGGGGAACGCAACGAGAAACAGATGATACAACCATTCCTCTTTTGGCTGGAGCTCCTACACTCACAAACGGGACGGTGGAGCGAGTCGCAGGAGAGCTTGCGGGTCTGGGGGCTCCTGGCGGGCACTGGCCCCTCTCCTGCTGCCATAGAACACCCTGGGGAGCTGATGTGGCAAGAACTGAATAAAAAAAATGGGGACGTGTCTGAGCTTTTCCAGAGCAGCCGTGCTCAGGTGGGGCTGGTGCCATGCAGGGACGGGGGTCCGGGGGTCCCCGCTGGCCACCAGCGACCCAGCGCTGGGAACGTCGCGGCACACAGGTGGCACCAGCCATCCAGTTTTGTGCTTGGTATAATTACAAAAAGACAGGGCAAGAGGAAACTATTTCCTGCTACTCTGTATTTTTAATTCATATTTTCACAGCTCTGCCTGTCCTAAATCCCAAGCAGATGGTGCAACTCAGCCCGTCTCCTCCAGCAAGGATGATCCCCGGGGCCTCCCTGCAGAGAGTGTACATTTCAAAGGATAATTCCACGAGCACTTCTTACCCTGATCCGCAGCCTTCTGAGCATCCGTATACTTCATCACTCCTCACACAGACCTGCCCCTGCCTTGCACCAGCTCCCGCTGGGGTTTCCTGTCCTCTTTTCAAAGGTAAGCTGGGTCACAAGCTCTTAGACGCGGCCTTGGAAGAAAAGGTAGCTGTGAAACGCAAAACCAAGAATAAAAAACAAAAAGAGAAAAGAAGGAAAATCCCTGTATGACTTCCCTGATTTATGCTACAAAAATGGGAAGCGTCCCCCCGCCTTCCCAGCGCCAGAGGGGCAGGGACAGCCAGGAGGGGACCCGACCTCGGTCGAAGCGGGGGCAAGAAAAGCCCTTAACAAAGCGGCCCCTTCCCTGCACCCGCAGCACCTTTTTGTGCTCGTGAAGCATTTCTGCACTAACAAATCCCGTTTGATAATTGTGTTGCAAAAGCCTCACTCTGAATATTTAATAGAATTATTGCTAGTTATCAGCACAAGTAGGTGATAAATCACAAGCCGCCTTTATCCAACACCAGGCAGCGCCATTAGGGGGTTTCAATCACGTTTCCCACCCTGCCCCTGTGCCAGAATGACCATGAATTAGAAAGAAAAACAAACAAACAACCTGCCCCCACTCCCTGGGTTTCATTCCTTTAAAAAATAAAAAGGTAAAGGAACGCTTATAGGCTCTGGCCCGGGCCCAGCTGTCCCCGAGTGCCACAAGCCCAACTTTGGGGTGTCCTGGACTCCCCTCGGCTCGGGCTCTGCCCCCTCCGCGGTGTGCGAATGAGGTGATCTTTTAGCTGCCCTTTGTCTTGGAAAAAAATTAATTCTCATTTGCATTACCTCGACTAAATGTCACCCACCGATATTTTGTTAGACATTAGCAATGCTGGCAGAGAGGGGCACGGGATAATTGCGTTCTGCCTAGCGGTGGGATTTACATAATTTCAGACAGCAATTAAAGAATCCCTGGGATTTTTTTTTTTCTCTTCCAACCTCTCCTACAAAGAAAGTGTTCGTTTACATTAAGCGCTCAGCTCCTCGCTGTTCATTTGCATAAAATTAAAGGTTTTTGTGTTCTGGAACAGCAGGGTAACATTTAAAATTCCGTTTCAAAAAGCTCACCTTAGAATAATAAAATGTTAATATCATTTCATGGGCTGGAGAAGGTTGCCAGCTGCCTTTCACTTCAAACTTTTATCCAATACTAACTGTTTGGGTGGGTGATATTATTAGTATTTTTTTTGGTTAAGATATAAACTTTCTTGAAAAAGTGCAGGGATGTAAATGTGCCTACGGATGGGTCTCTGCAGGGCTACTCCAGAGCAGAATGTTTGTTTACTCCATAGTTTTTTAATTAAAAAATCATGCAAAAGAGCAGCAGTGGAATATTATAGGCTTTAATGTGCCGTCATACTCCAGACTACGAGAGGAAATGCAATTTGGATCAAACCCCTTTCATTTGCTTTCATGGCGATGGAAGTGGCACTCCAACGCCCGTCTGTGACACGAGATAACTTCCACTCTGCGCGGCGTTTCCGTGCCCGGAGCAGTGCCGGGTGCCGGTGCAGGCAGGGAGGCAGGAGCCCAGACAGCAAAGGGGGCATCATGGAAAGAGAGCTGAGACCCAGCCCCTCACTCCCGGGGCTGGCAGGGTCCCCATCAGGTCCCCCCCAGGATCCCCTCGCTCCTGCAATCCCTCCTGGAACCCGGGGGGGGGTGGGAGTGCTGGCGAGGAGCAGTCCTCACACGCTCCCAGCCCACCCTCTTCACAGGCCCCACGAGGGACCACGCAGCCCCTCGCCAACCGCCGCCGCTCGGGCTGGGGGCAGCGGTCCCCCCCGCCGCAGCTCATGGGGGCTCCATGCCACCGCGGGTGCGGGAGAGGGCTGGGAGCAGGGTCCGGAGGCCATCCAAGCTGAAGCTCTCCCAGCCATCAGCTGCCTTTATTCTGAGCACTCTATCAGCACTAAATAATAAAAAATGACATTTCCATTTGAGGACAACACTGTCGAGGTCCCTGAATGACCTTTCTCGTATCACCAGGGTCTCTCGTGCCCGGGAGGAGTTGTCAGCAGCGCAGCCTGTCCCGTGCACTAAGAGAGAGCCCCCCAGCAAGGCACGCTGCGGGAAGGACAGGCTCCGCGGGGCTCTGCCAGCGCGGCCAGGCGGGGAACATCCCACGGGCTGGCAGCCACCAGCAGGCATGTCCCCTTGCAGGGGCATAGCTCCCATCCCCTCGCACGAGCACTGGAGACGTGGAGCCTCACCCTGTCCCTGTGACAGCCCCAAAGCAGAGCCAGCCCCAGTGCAAGCAGGGGGTCCATGGCCGGGGGGGGTGTGGGTGACCCCTCCTGCGTGGCACTGGGCTGGCGCAGGCGGGAGGAGCAGCGCTGGCACCGGTGCGGGGCCGTGGGGAGGTGGGACATGAGCAGCGCATCCAGCTGTCTCGAAGCAGCATGGCGTGCCGGAGCGCGCGCTGCCGCTGGCAGTGCCACCGCCCGTGCCGTGCCAGGAGCGCCCAGTGCATCAGGCCCGCGCCAAATGGGTCCAGCACCCAACGAGCCAGCACGGACCTGGGGCAGGGCCACGCTGAGGGTCTGGCAGCCATGTCCATCTGCCACGCGGTGACAGAAGGGGCTGGTGGGCTGCAGGGCCAGCCCTGCCCTAGGGAGCGGGACTGGTGTCCTGCAGGCCGGCAACCCCGGCCAGTGGGGCAGGGCAGGGTCCTGCATGGCCACCCAGAGTGGGTGGCAGCCAAACACGGGGCAGGGGTGCCCTCATGACAAAAGCACCCCCTTGGCCTCTGCCCCATGGCTGCCAGCCTGGGCACGGGGCCAGGTGAGAGGTGTGGGGCTGCCCAGGGCCACCCCCCGCCCTGTCCTCTGGCACTCATGGGGTCAGGGTCCCCACCGGGCCCACGCTCACCCTCCCTCCCTTTGTCACCCTTGTCCTCGCGCCACTCGCCAGCGCTGACACCGCTCCTCTGCGGCCCCCTCCCCACCGGCACCGTCCCCGTGGCACCTCCCGCCATCGCCGGGGCTCCCCATACGGAGGAGCTCAGGAAGCAGCCGAGGCAGGAGGAGATCTTCCACCTGGCAGTCCTCTTATCTGCCACCATTTGGGGCTGCTGTAGGATTGTTGCAAAAAGTATTTCATTAAAAATGAATCTGAATCCCAGCCGTTGTGTTATCTGGCTGGTTCGCAGGCGGGAGAACATACAGCACCATGTACGGTCCCCGGTGCCCATGTTGGATTCCTGCTTTTGCCTCCAGGCCACTAAAACTCCTACCTGCCTGCCAGCAAGTGCCATTTTTTCTTAACGATTTGCAGAGGGAATCTACGCCTTCACAACTACAGTGGACATGAGCACAGGACAGGCTTGGGCTTGTAAGCATCCAGCTCACCAGTGACCTGTTATAAATGTTTTCCAAACTGTTTTGTGTCTCTGGGAACTGAGAATTATCATTGTATCCCTGTAAAAATGAATATAAATTAGGATCAGCATGCCGTACACTTCACATGAGACGCTCCCAAGTAAAACCTGTGCCAGTCTGGTGTCAGCCAGCATCTTCATCACCCGCCTCGCCTCGTCTGCCGGGATGCGTCCCCCTTCTCCAGGGTCTTCTCTGCTCTCCACGTGCTCCTCCTGAGAAGTTTTAAAACCCAACACAAAACCTGACTATTGTGAGTGAGCAAAGCAACGAGCAGGCAGCAAAGCAGAGGATGAAGAATAAAATGCTTTACTTGGGAAAAAGCGGAGTAACCCACCTCCTCTGCGCATGCCCGGCAGTCGGCAGCAGAGCAGGGCACCGCACCCCCAGAGAGATGGGGACCACGCACCCGCTTCTCCTCTAACGCCCCAGCCCCTGTGACTGAAAGGACGAGACGGTTTAATCTATAAAGCAAAAAGTTTGCATTTTCTATCGCTGTACATCTAGCACACTGACTATTTTTCACATCCGTTGCATTGAGACCAGCAGGAGTGACATTTTCCTGCTGAAAAAGACCCGCTAGGGCTGTTGTCCTGCAACACGGACGTGTTAGCACACATCACCCGGCCCTCCTGCTCATGGGAGCACAGAGCACCGCGCGCGAATGCGGTGCACGCGCAGAAGCACGGACATGCCGCCACGTGCCGGGCTCACGGACACCACGAGCGGGCCCAGCTGAGGAGCGAGCTGAGGGCTCCTGAGCTGCTCAAAACCCCGGGCTCCGTTTGTGGGACGCGTTAACTCCTCAGAAGCCGTTTGCCTTAGGGGCGAAAATGAAACGAACTTTTTTAAAATGGAAATGAAAAAAGAGTTGCTTGGGAATTTCTCTTCGGAAAAAAGTCATGAATTCATTTAAAAATTTTTCATTTCAAAATTTGTTTTCATTACTTTTACATTATTTTATGACATCAGTAGTAGCGCATAATGTGACCTGTCATATCATGTCAAGTCATGTCATAATATGCATAATAGTAGTAGAAGTGCATAATATTACATGTCATATTGACATAATCAGAGTATTCTATTATTATTGACTTTGTCAAACTAATTACAACACAGACAGGAAATATTTTGCTCTAGAAAATAAGATTAAAAAGGTGCAACAATAAAAAAAAAATAGTTATTTCCCTTTGCAACAACATTTTTAGCTGTTTTCAATGTATTTGTATAAAACCACTTAGACTAGTATATTATGTCATGTCACGCACTGCTATATACAATTCCACGAAGTAACGGAATAAGAAAAATTAAAACAGTCCAAGTAAAATTTTCAGTTTGAAACTCTTATTTCAATTTTTCATAATAAACAATTCTCAAAGCAAAAATTAGCAAATCCTTCTAGATATGAAACCTGAAAGCCCCCCTTACGAAACACCTCCACGAGACCAGCCGTGCGATGAGAGGGCCATTCCCCGGTAGCTCTGCGGTGGTTGCGGCGGAGCAGCGGTGCCGGCGGTGCTGCCCTGCAGGGTCTGAAGCGCCGCGTCGCGCTCATCCGCGCACCAACGTGCTCACACCCGCGTGCGCACGCCACGCGCGCGCAGAGCCGTACGCGCTTCGCCAGAGCCGCTCCCCCCGGCGCCCGGGCTCACACTGAACCCACTGGGATTTCTAATTGACTTGACATGTTATAAATTGCCTAACTTGGTTGTGATCGCTGTGAAGAATGGTACTTTAAAGGACTCAATATCTGTATATCTCCCTTTGATAAACATTGGCTTGCTGAGCTTAGATCTTATTTATTTACCCTTGGAGCAGGTTCATTACTATGTATTAGGTAGATATGACATATTTATGGAAATATGGGGACTCTTTATGGAATATATTAAGATTAAATAAATCATTGACTATGTGGTCAAGAACTACAGCAATCCTGATGAACGATTCCGTGATTTTTTTTTTGATCCTTGTATAATTTTAAGAGCCATCCCCTTTGTCTTCCTGGACTCCTGCAGAATTTCCCGCACCACCCCTAAGGGACTGGGAAATGGAGACGTGCACCTTTGCTTGGGAAGAACGCTCCGGGTCCCCCGTGGCCTGTGCCCTGCGGGAAGGGCCGGGGGCAGGCGCCTGGGAGACCCCCAGCCTGTCCAGACACCGAAACCCAGCCCCCGGGACCCTGCTTAGCAAACTGAGAAATGGTTCTGATTTCGTTATCCCACGTCATCCCGTTCACTGTAATCTGCCGCGTGCATCCATTAGCCAATGAATTTACATATCTAATGGCGCATTTTCACAAATTAGTGGTAATTACATTTAAAACAGCTATTTTGATACAAATCAATGAGAGCCACGGCTAATGACATAAACGCTATTTCACGTGTCCCTTGGCCTCATTACAAACATCGGAGGAGGCTCGGGGAGCTCAAGCTGCGTGGGAGCGGCGGCGGCGCGATGCCTCCGCCGGGCCCAAACGGCTCGTCTGCTGGGCGTGAGCCAGCCCGGCTTCCACGGAACAGAGCTCCCACCAGGATCACGGCCACCCTCACCCTCTGGTGTTCGAGCTCTTCTCTCCTCTCGCCTCCCAACGCCTGCGCGTGTTTTCGTGGTTGGTGTTTGGCAACGGCAATGCCAGCTGCGGTACAAACCCGGCATTGGCGCGTGTGGTTTAGTGACCCAAGGGCCCTGGCTGTCCCCGTCCCCGCGCAGGCAGGGCACCGCGCCAGCCCCTTTGTGGACACTCACCCTGTCGGTGGCTCCTGCTGCGCGCACGGGGCCGGAGCTCGGGGGGAGCTCGCTGGGGCTGCTCCCCACCATGGGGAGCGCTGCACCCACACACGCATGGGAGCGCCTCGGGTCCTCCTCCTGCGTCAGGTGGTTTGTTTTCAGCATCTTTGCTCCCATCAAATGCCTCTCCCCACCCTGTCCTCCCGGGCTGCCGGCTGGCCCCTGGCGTGGACACGGGGCCGAACACAGCTGTGGCCGGAATACCTCTGCAGGGCACGCGGTGTTCTCCTTTCGGCTCAGGACAACTATTAAAAGCCTGTAAATACTGGGGGATTCTTAAGGATAGTTAAGTAGCAAACTATCTGTTGATAATAAAATTTGCTTGCTTCTCACAGATATCCAATTTGCCTACTATCCAAAGAAAGGAATTGGGTGTCTGCTTCCTAAATTGTTTTAATCTCTGGCAAAGAGTGCTTCTGGCAGAGTCCCTCAGCTGGAAAATAGGAAATGAGTTAGAAACAATAGACAAACGTGAATAATACAGAGCTTAAGATGTCTGATCTCGATCTTGAGAAGTGAAGTTTAAATAGATTCCTCAATTCACCTGCGTGTGACCATGCTGGGGGGGAGCGCGCCCTTCCCGGGAGGGCCGGGGTTGCTGTGTCGGGTCTGGCAGCGATGCGCGCGCCCACCCAGCCACAGGGCAGGGGGGACAGGGCTCCCCCAGGGAGAGGGGACACGGTGCCACCTTGTCAGTGCAGGCAGATGCCCGCACCACTGGGGACTCACGTCGTACCGTGGGCTTCAGCAGCCTGCCCAGGCCTCGGCGCAAGTGATCTTTTTTCTTCATCTTTCCTTCCGAGGCGTTTATACGCATCCCACTACTCCGGCCCCCCAGCTCCCGGCCCCACGCAGGGCTGCCAGCGAGGGGGGTGCGTGCTGCTGTACCTCCCCTGCACCCTGAGCCTGCACGGCTCTGCTGTCAGACCGCGGCTTTGCTTTATCTTCACCAATATTTCCTCAATTGATCTTCAAACAGTTTTCCACAATAGTCTTAAAGGATTTCAAGAAATCTTAAGATCCTGGGGAAAAAAATAACCTTCTGCTTACCTGTCGGCAGAGAGGCTTTCTTTTTGTAACCCTGTTAATAACACTCACGTCACGGTGACACTAAATGAACTTTCCAATGCAAAGAGGCCCCTGGGCAAAAAGTTGCCCCCCGCACCCCAGGGTGACTCCCGCGGCAGCCGCTCCTGCGCCTGGCTCTGCTCCCTACGGAGACGGCCCCGGCCCCTGGGAGGCTGGAAACTCCCCACTGGGAATCTGCCCCATGCCTTCTCCTGTCGCAGGGCAGAGGGATCCTCCGAGCAGGCGTGCGGGTCTTGGAACGGATACCGCATTTCTGCTTCTTATAATCCCAGTCCCCTCTGCGAGGACAGTGCTCTCGGCACCGCGCACGAGCGCTGCCAGGGCTGCCCCGGACACTAAAGGAAATGCTCTTTTCCATCGCACTAAGTGAAACAATTCAAACCAGGAAAATCTTGATAAAAGTTTAATTAGGAAAACGGACTCCATCTATAACGTATCCCCATTCTCCCCATGTATTAACCCTTTTGCCATAAATCTGCCACCCTTGAAGAAACCTGCCTTCCTCACAAAACCTACTCAGGGTTCACATTATTTTAATCAGTTAGAGGGGTTTAATACATTATTGATTTTTAGGAGAATTGAAAAAGCTCCCGTATTAAGTCCAGGTTGCTTATTCTTTCTGTATATGACATTCAGGTACTTGTGAAAAATTATACCAATTATGAAATCAGCCATTTACTGCTTCAAAGTGCAATCAGTTGTCACACTGGAAAGCACTTGCTCCTGAATATTATTAGTTGGGCTATGTGCACAGGAAAGTGCTGAGAGGAAAGACTTTAACCAAAGGGCAATTGCATGAAATTTACTTAGAAATAGCTATTTATCACCCTTGGATTTCCTACTGTTCAAATCCACTGCAGACACTTTATGGAATGAAACAGCCATCTCACCAACGTAACTCAGCCAACTGAGGGGGTTTTTTCCTCACTGACATTAAATGAAAAATTTAGAAGTCATTGTAACAGCTTAAAGATGCATTATCCTTTTTGATGTGCAATTTTAGCTTCATATCAAAAGCCATATAAAATAACCCCCGCACAAACACAAAAAAGGAACTTTTAAAAGTTTTATGACATGTAGTTCATCTTACCTTTTATGCATCTAACAGGCACCGCTTCTCCTGCTGTTCTCAGAGACCATTGCATGATTACCACTATGGGGGAGAAAATATTGCCATAGCAGCGGCAGCACCAGCCGAAGGAAGGATTAGTCTCTGGAGCCTGGGAAATGGAGGGGGAGAAGCTGAGCACCACAACGCCAGCAAATTCCTCCGAAGCCAGAGCGCGGTGGAATTGCGGGAGAGCTGCCCATTAGAGAAGCCTTCAGTTGTGTCACAAACTGCCACCATTAATGGCTTTTGCCGCGGGCAATGAAGTGAGAGGGAACATAAATTAAAGAGGGTACATTCAAGAGAAATTTCTAGCTCAGTAAAGATGTCTTGTCCGCTTGTTTTCCAGAGTGGACAAGAATTTCAGAAGGCAAGGTCAACTTCTCAAAGTAGGGACGGAGCTGGTCAGCCTGGGAGTGCTGGCGCAGCACCATTAACGCACAGGACTAACGCGTACGGCATTACTGCTCGATGTGACCATCGCTCCCGTTCACAGGGCGAGCACAGCCGCCTCCCGCGCCTTGCACACAAGGCGCTGCTCCTTCCCTCCCTAGTTTCTCCAGGTAAAATGCACAATAGGGATGGAACGATCGGGCAATTTCCATGTTGGAAGCGTGGGGAGGCGGGCAGCGGTGAGTCTGGACACAGGGCCAGTCACCACGGGAATACAAATAGTGTTCCCGTAGGAAAATGGGGAAGCAGCTCCTGACCCACCAGGTCTTGAAGACCTTACCCAGGAGTGGAGCGAAGCCCCCGGACCTTTGAATACGGCTGGTTTATAAACAGCAGCACGCCCAAACCAGCCCAGGCGTTTGGAGACCACACAAGGTGCTTCCCACTGGCAGGTCCCTCCCAGCTCCTCTCTGGAGAGGGTCAAATCCAGGGATGAAGGAAGTACTGAACCGGAACCAGTCTCACCCTCCTCTACATGGCAATCGGGCCTCCCACCAGGTGGGCTGGGGACCCGCTGGTCCCACCGCCGAGGGCTGCGCACTCACCGCTTGTTATCTGCGTCGCACTGGGCGAGCCGAGGGCCCGCAGGGATCGCTCCTGCCGCCTGGGTCAGCACACGCGTGGCCACGCTGCAGCTCGCCAAGACAAACCCAAAGGGGCTTCCTGCGAGCACGCAGCCATGGCTGGGGAAGTCTGGCTCCGTGCACTTCGAAAGCAGCCGAACTGGGTCCCCAAAACATCCACCTCTGCTTCCTACGGGACCTGGGCACGTGCCGCCTTCGCTTAAGAAGCCAAACGTACAATCATGGACAAGGTCTGTGTTATTTGCCGCAGTCAAATCCCATGCTCCAGAAAATGGGCAACCTTAAAATTACTCTATTTTAGACTTTCAGGTCCAAATGAAGAAAGGGGAAAGGAGATGCTGAAACGAGCTGCCTTTACAAAACGCACCAACGATACTCTTAGCAGGTGATGGCAACCGAGATCTAATAGCCTGCTTCATTGCACAGAAATAATGCAAAACCAGAACACTTACTATATTTTAACTTAGCAAAAGGATTGTTATAATACCATTTAATTTAATAAATAGTAAAGTATTTATAAAAAGAACCATTTCATAAAGTGTTACCAATTTCTCCATACACAATAATATGATTTGCACAAACGTTTGTCCTTGAGGCAATAGAAATTTTCTTTGCAAATCAATCCTTACAAGGATTGTAATTAGTATCTGTTAAGGCAGCTAGCAGTACCTGTAGCTGTATTTCTCCCATAAAAGCCCTGATTGCTGCAAGCTCTCACACAAAGCTAACGACACAGAAGGAAAATGCACACATCGTCTAGACTATTCATTTTAATCAGGCAAGAGTGATTTTTTGTGGCCCATTTGATATGACTTTTACACAAGATACAACCTCGCTCCACAGGGGCTCGCGGAAAAGGTCAACACTGCTGTATAAAAATACATTTAAAGAAGGAGTTTAGAAAAGCGAAAACTACAGATAAGGACCAGCATTGTTGAGGCAGAGCTGCAGGTGTTACATCTATCTAGTGATTTCTGAGAAATTTATGAATCTACTATTTTGTTTTAAATGCTCAAAAATTAAATTAAGAAGTCAGGGGCTTATTTTCTGTTAGCTTCTTTCCTTAGCGATGGGACACAGAGAATTGCCGTGTGATGCTCTACCTTTGAGTTAAGGTGAGTTTTAGCAGATACCCTTCCTTCAGAAAAGGCTTTACACCCAAAAGTGAGTCCAGTACAAGCTGCTGGATCCTGCCCAGCTCAGAGGGCAGACACCCCGCAGCTCGGCGAGAGGCGTACGAGGCTCCCGGCGCCAGCACAGATGCTTGTGCCCCGCGAGGTGACTGAGCCGCCCACAGAGCCCCGGGCCAGGCGGCTGCTGGCCAAGGGACACCGTCCCCAGGACACCGTCCCCACAGGGCACTCCCACCTCCTGAGGGATGATCACGTCTGGGGCTATCCGGGGCCAGCGCTGGCAAGTCGGGTGCCTGCCAGGAACCCGCAGGAGCAGAAATCGCCTGATACCTCGTGTTGAAGCACAACCACACTCAGGAACGGCTGGAGGCGCCCAGAGCATCTGGATTACGCCGGGGAGCAGGACATGGGGCTCCCCGCGCTCAGGGCTGCGGGTGCCCTGGGAGCGTGTCTGCGGGCAGGAGAGCGCCCAGCCCGATGCCGCTGCCCCTTGGCATGCTCTTGCTGGAGCAGCACACAGCCATGCCAGCTCCCTCGTGCTTAAATCAATGTTTTCCAGACTCTGTCATTACTACATGCTGTTCCAAAGCAATGTTTTGCTGGATGCAGTCTAGCTAATACTGCTCTTGATGATTAGTGCTAGTGCAAAATAAAATTACCAACCCTCCCGTGGCCGGCAGGAACAACAGAAGCCGTCTCCGTGGAGCTGCTCTGACAGCAGCGCACGACCCCGGGACAAAGGCAGCCCTGCACTGTACGCTGTCTCCTGCTTCCCCTGGCAATTCACTCCCATGGCAGGACTCTGGCGAGGGCAGCCTGCCCAGGAATCCCTCCCACCCAGCACCCAGAGGCACAAAAGCCACTGTCCAGTGGTTTCTGCTCCGGGGCATCCCACCTGCGGGTGCCCCACACCTCTGCCGATGCCCAGCACAGGACGCTGGTGCTCCTTGGCACAGCCATGACCTCCCCGGTGGCAGCTCCGACCCGAGCCAGACATGGGAACAGGAGCCCTGTGATCCCCCAAGCGCAGGCGGGAGTTGGGGCATCCATCTGTCAGGGGGTTCACCTGGAGCACCCCAGCGCTTTCAGCTGCACTGTAAGTGCCACCAAACAGCACAGCAGGAGCCAAATTATTCTGTGAACGGGGTCTAAAACTCCAGCTTTAGGTCCAAGTCTCAGCATTAATCATGCCATTCATCATCATTACCTGCAGTCACTCCACTCGCTGCCCCAAAGGCAGCAGCAGGGGCAGGGGCTGACACTTGGTTCCTTTCTCCCTCCGAAGGAGGGGAGGCCAGGCATCAGTGAGATCATTGATCTGGAGCATTCGCCTGTCCTCCTGAGCAAGGAGGAGGTTAATTTATCACAGGATGGAGAAAACCCAATCTTTAAATTCCCTGCTTGCTCTTAATTAAACAAAACCCTACTATGTTTGCTAAGCCTTGCTCTGAAGACCCAGCCGCAGTGGTTCTGTAGCAGAGGACAAACAGCCTGTCTTCCAAGCGAAGACCCATCACATGGGACCAAACTGACCCCCCCCGCACTCCAAAAACACCTGCAACAAGAGCTGCCTGGGTGCGTGGCTCCCACCTCACGGCAGATCAGCTTCTGGACTCTCACGCTCTCCAAAATGCACTATTCCGCAAAGAAAAGTACACGTACGGGGAGATGGTACTTTAGAGATGACGTCTCTTTCCCCAGAGAGGAAACAGCCCCAGGCCCAGCACCCAGCAGGGGCTCTGGCTCCTGAGTGACAAAGCAGTGGTTGCCCCATGTGGGATGGGGACCAGCAGTTGCACAGAGCACCAGGACGTTAACGCTGCCAGAGGAGCTGCTACCCCCGTGCCACCAGCTTAATTGGGGTCTTTAAACAAAGTGCCTGCAGCTTGCATGTCCCCGTGAGCGCTGGACAGGAGGGTGCTGCGGCGAACGCTGGGTGCTACAAGGACGAGGTGGCCCCACGCTGCGGAGTCGTTCTGCAGAAGAGCAAAGCTGAGCATGGAGAGGTTTCGGGTGCCCCGACACCGCGTAACTGCTTCAGACACTGCTGCCAGACAGCCCGGCTCGGCGCAGCTGGCCAACGCTCAGGGCTGCCCCGAGGGCAGAGCCACGTCTCTGGCATGGAGAGCAATGCTGAAGACAGAGCTGGCAAACCAAACCATTGCTCGGGCATCCTCGAGCAGCCGCTCCGGGTGCCAAGGGAGCATCCTGCGCCCGACACCCACCACATGGAGGGGAACAGGGCACCGGCCAGCCCCCGTGCCCACCTCCCACCAGCCACCCGCGGCCGCAGGTGCTGCTACCCGGGCCCTCCAGAGAGCAAGAACAGCCAAGTCCATCACAAACCTGGCTGCAAGGCCGCCCGAGAGTTCCTTGTCATGCTCCAAGAGGTGTGAGTGGAAGATCAATCTTAATAATTACTGTCCTCAGCTTGCCTGGCCCCATCCAAGCTCACGCCTCCCCTGGACGTGAACGCCCCGGCCCCCTCCCCAGCCTGCAGAGAAATCCCACCCCGACCGCCGGGCTCAGCAGCGCTGCGAGGCTCTTCCCTCCTGTCCACAAAGTAAATGAAGTGGGGAGAGTAATACAGTGCGCTCTCGCCGAGACCGACAGGCCTGCGCCTCTCCTGGAGCCGCTGCGCTGGTATTAAACAGACAAGACAAGCTTGCAGTCAGTTATCGGCCAAAAAAATAATGAAGAAACAAGTCGGCAAAGCAAAGCCAAGTCACCTGGACCAGCCAAGTGGAGAATTTAATTTCTCGCAGGTTCCCCAGCAGTGAAGCGTCTCGGAGCCGTGGCCCGGCACACACCGACAGCTCCGACCCAGAGGCTGCAGCCGCTCCGTTGCCCCCGGGAATGGGGCAGCCGGCGGGAAGGGGTGGCCCATGCTCATGTTCGAGAGCAGGGCTTGGTCATCACGGGAGACAGCTCTGCCTGACGCGGGGTGTCGGAGGGTGACATTTATCTGTCACTGCACCGCTGGCAGTCTGGGCTAAGCACACAAGGCAGCGGCAGGAGAGCAGGGCTCTCGGGGCGCTTTCAGCCCAACAGCAGGACTGCTGAGGGCAGAGGGGTCCCAGCAGAGCCCCTGCACCCACAGCGGCACAGAGGGGCCGCAGCACCACGGTCCCACCAGGGCAGCCATGCAGCAACT
This sequence comes from Larus michahellis, assembly GCF_964199755.1. Lineage (NCBI taxonomy): Eukaryota > Metazoa > Chordata > Aves > Charadriiformes > Laridae > Larus > Larus michahellis. The sequence goes on from NC_133910.1 coordinate 8,827,539, forward strand.
GGGGTGCATCGGTGCATCCCACACCCCCGGGCAGGGAAAATCTGGTGTCCTGGTCCTGGTCCTAAAGCCACCAGCATTTCTTCAGTTTGCAGAGAGGGTGAGAGCTTGCAGGAAATTAAACTGTGAAGAGATCCTGGTGCCAATAGAGCTGCCTGGACCAATTTTGGTCTCCTTCCATTTGAGCCCTTTTCCATCCCTTTGCTTCCAAAAAACGCTTCTGGGAACTCATCCCTGGTGTCAGCGCTCTGCGCTCAGTGTCACAGGCAAGTCTGGAAAAACAGTCAGTGGTCTGGGACAGCCCCAACAATAAAACACATGCAGAAGCAGAGGGAATAAATCAGCTGCCAGAGAGGGTAAACACGCTGTCTCTCGATGCGGGTTAGTGCAAAGGTACCCATCTCCTTAGTTACTCCTCCTAGGGCAGAAATATGGGGCTGAGCTGTAATCCAGCTGGGAATTGGCTCCAGCCTCTCCCCTGTTCCCTGTTTATTTTCTGTTTTGCTTTTTTTTTTTCTTCCCATTATTCCAAGTACAGTCTTGATGAGAAGAAAAACCTACAAAACTACTTATCGTGCCCGTGACCATCGGGGCACCACAGCTTGGCCAAATACGTACCTTTCGGGGCTGATGCCTGAATTTCAGACCCATTTCTGGACGCATTTTTAAGTTCACTTTTGTGAAAGGGGAAGAGGCAAGGTGCTCCAAGCGTAATAGATCTTTTTAAAAAAATGTAGCCAAGGGTTGGCAGCAGCGTGGTTCCCCGGGGCTGTCCTCCCTGCCGCTGCCAAGCCGGGACACGGCACTCCTGCCCACCCGCACCCCCAAACCTCCCGCAGCCGCGGCAGCAGCCCAAGAGCCGCAGGCAACCAGGGCAGCTTTCTCCTGGCAGAGCACGGGGCGAGCCCCAGCCCCAGCCCGGCACCCCCCAGGGGCGAGGGGTCGCCGACCCCAGGACAGTGCTCCCCACGCCACGGAGGAGCTTTGCCCTTTGCAGCCAACAGCACCTGGGCAAAGCGACAGGGGAACAAATGCGCTGAACCATCCGGTTTCTGCCTGGGAGAAATCATGCAACAATTTTCAGCTCCACACAAACACTCACAGCCAAGTTATAAACTCCTGTAAAATGCTGACAGACCCTTCGCTACGACAGCGCTAGCAGGTGCCCCATAACGAATGTGCTGAATGACCTACCAAGCAAAGTTATTGAGGCAAAAAGCACCGCGGTCATTCAACGAACAATTAGAGAGTGTCCTGGTGGGGACGGCATACTAACAAGGGAACGAGCCCGGAAGAGCTGAGTAAGCATCCTGCCTTCCCCCCAAATTCCTCCTCTTTCCAGCCTGGGCTCTGATCTATAGCATGACTCACTGGAGCTCCAATAAAGCTTCCCAGATTGTTATGCTAAATGAGAAAAAAAGTAATTGCCTTTCCCCCATCTAGAACTCCAGATATATAACTTGGAGAAATATAATTAGCTGCTAACTTCAAAGATGCATTGGAATTTTTGTAATGGGCATTGAGACCCTGTATTAAAAAAAGCTAAAAGAAAAATGATGCACTCCTTCTTGTAAATGGAATAAGACTTAAAGGTTTTAATTAGGATTCGTTATGCATCTGCAGCTAGGAGAACAGGAAAGATACCCATGTAGTATCTTACTGTTTGAAAAACACAGCGTGGGTTATGAAGCTTTCTGCAAAAATAGTTGTGTGACACATTTTTGTCTTATGAACAGTAGTTATCTATTATTAAAAATAAACTGTTATTTTTACTCTACTTAAAATTAAGTTATTTCAAACAAAGGGAGATCTTTGCCACAAGGACCTGGGGCACTTACCTGTTTCGAGTGGCAATGGTGGCACAGCACGGCCAGGAAAGCACGAAACACTTTCTGCCCAAAAAGAAAATGCCCCTGCCAGCAACGCTGCTTTGTGTCCCCTCTCGACGGCAAGGTGGGCACCTGGGGCTCCAGAGCCTCTTCTGTGGCCACTGGGAGTCTCCCAGGCCCCCCGACACCACCAGCCCCAGCTGTGCCTCTCCCAGGGGGCTCCTCTCTCGGAGGGCCCACCCCAACGGGGGCGGAGGGGCCCAGGCTGCAATAAATGTGGGGCTCAGAGGGTCCCCCATTTGCTGTGTGGGGCTGGGGCCAGGCTGTGCTGTGCTGGTACATCATGCAGGAGCACTGCAGCATCTCCTGGGGCCATATTCATGTTTCAGGGGTCACAGTGCTATACGGTGTCTAGCGTGGGGCCTTTTTTTGTTCTTGCTCTCTGCGCTGTGTGGAAAAAGCTCAATTAATCTCCTGAAGAAACAATAAAGTTTGGTCTAATCTAGATTCTTGTCTCTAATGTGAGCTTGAACTAGACTGGAGGAAAAGATTACTCTGAAAGGTGAATGTGGTTAGCATTTTTTTAAGTTCTGTCTTTGGAGCGACTTTCAAGAGAAACAAGAAACACCTGTGATTAGGGAAGAAAAAGACTCACTTTTCCGATATCTTTTTGTGGGGAAAGCATTCAGTCTCTGAACTCCATTGCTGCAGCCCTGCTCCTCCTTGCAGCGCAGGGAAACTCTGCTGTAGAACAAAACTTGTTTTCTCTTGCTGCTTGTCTTTTAATAAATCCTTTCCCTTTTAGACTCTGTGTAGGCTAATTCTTGATTTACTGCCTAGGCTTTAGGAGCAGGAGCACATCAGTCTTGTGAGCACTAGCTGGCTTGACTCCGGGAGCAGAGAACGCTGGTGTCCTCCCTGGCCTGGGGATGAAGCTCTGAGCCACTGACTTGCAGAGATTTTCTGTGTCTGCATCAGGAGAAGCAGAAGATGCTTCTGTCACTTGGCTTATCCTTGAACAAACCCAGGTGGCTGGAGAGTGCTGGGGTGTTACCCGGGGTCTGCGCTCCCAGCAGTAGCTTCAGACCTGGAAAAGGGGCTCGGTGGTGGGGGAGCAGCTGAGCTCATTAGCTGGTGAGGGAAGGGACACTGGTGAGAGCTCACCTGTGTGCATCTGAGAGGAGACAGAACAGCAAATTCCTCTCAGCTAATTATAAAGCTGCCAGCTCAATAACAAATTGGCACTGGGAAGCCAGGCCATGGGAGTTGAAGCCTTCAAAGTTCAAAATGTTCTTAATGCGGGGAACTTGCAAGAGCTGGGCACGCTGTCCCCGTGTCCTGGGACAGCCCCGCAGGCGCGTGGGCGACGCTGAGCTGCTGCAGGGGGGGTCCCTGCGGGGAGGGAGCTTGGCAGGGCCACGGGGGCTCCTGCGCTAATGGATGGCTTATTCTGGGATGCTGTGGATTATAATTTATCTCGTGTTTGGCCACTTGTTGGACTGGGCCTTGATGAATTGTTGATAAACTGTGATACAGGCTGTTGCCTTTAATGAATTCTTGTGGTGCAGGCTGACCATTTGAGCGCCTTGCAGGCAGGGATGGGGCTGTGCTTGGATAAAGAGGGACTGGGAATATTCATGGGGAAGAGGGGGATTGCTGGTTTTTAGCAAGCCTGAGCTGCTTTTCCTTTTTTTAAGGAGAACCCCAGGTACACATTCTCTAGTATGAAATAATGAATTCCTACTTGATGTGTTCCTTGCGTAATACTAACCACGAGCTCATCTCTAATCTGAGCTACACAGGAGCTCATCACCACATAGCTCGAGAAATCCTTTATTGTATATGCATGGGCAAGCACATTATAAATACAGAACTTGGCAATAACTCCCAGCCTGACAGCCCGCCGAGGGGCCGGGCGCCGCGTGAAGGCAGCTCTCACTTCTGGGGCAGCCCCTCGCCGTGGGGCTCCGTCATGGGAGCTGGGGGGGTCCTGCTGGCTCTCCCCGTCCCCGAGCGGCATGGCACAGACCGTTTTCTGCACAAACCTGTTCTGGTTTGGAGTTCTGCACTTGCCTGTTAAAGAGTAAAAATGAGAAGAGGGTTTATCTTATAAGAAATCCTTGTGCTAGCTCTAAACTGTTATTACACTGCTTGTTCTGGTGCATCCCAAACCTGAGACTTCTCTGGTCTTGCTCTTTGGCCTTGACTCACCCGCATGGCCGTGGCCCCACAGAGCCATGCTGTTGGAGCACCTCCATCTCCATTTCTCACCCATTAGGCTTGTTCTGCCACCGCTGCCACCACCCCGCCTGTGCCAGGGGTCCAGCTTGTGATAGCTACTGGAGATGCAGGAGGCTCAGGGAGCCGTGTGGTGCCGGGGACAGATGGAGTGACAGCCTCCAGGCCCTCGGAAGTGCTCTGTATGCCTGGTTTTCCCCCACAAACCAGGGCGTGACAAGACAAGCACCGCTGAAGTGCCAGGGGGTGTCTGGGACAACCAGGCCGGTGGAGGGGCTCTGCAACCTGGAGCCAGTGGAGCTTCCCATACCAGCCTCTGCTTTTAACACTTACACGGGTGGTAGGAAATGGTTTGGTTTATATTGGTGTTAATTGCACTTGATTAACATTATGACCTCTTTTCTCATGATTCCTGATCTCGTTACCTGTGTGGAGGGCCCTGCAGGTGGGGTGGAGCAAGGCAGGAGTCAGCGGCTGAAGTGCTCGGGCGGCCGATGCTGCTCCGGTGGCAGTCGGGGTCAGTTGATCAGTGCGAGGATTAGAGCAGGAGAAGGGCCCAAATTGCTCTACCCAGTCCCCATCCTGTCCTGTTGTTTCCTCTGAACTGGAATGATGGTTCCGTGCCAGAGCGGGACGAGGGGAGGAACAGCGTGTGGGACGGTGATGCCTTGGGCTGGTCCTTGACTGGTGAGAGGGATGGACGCCCCAGCAGCAGCAGCTGGGGACCCTCGCACAGCACTTCCAGAAATGACTTATAAATGCGGCTGTTTCTGTCCAGGCCCATGAGCCGAGTGGCTCCGCGAAGGATGTGTCGCACGGATGTGGTGGGAAGATGGTCCCCAGGAGCTGCTGCCCATCTGCGTGCCTTGTGCGGAGGACAAATACTGAGCACTGGTAATACAATTTATTTCCACTAGTGAGTGAATTGCCCATAATTCATGACAAGTAGAGCCTCGAGTGATGATGAAGGTCAGCCCATCAGATCTGGAAATAAATTGTATCCTATTACAGCCTCCTATTAGGAGTCTATTTATAGCAGGGGTTCGCAAACTCCAGGAAGTTTGAAGGTTTTTTTTGGTGGGACTTTTACTTTTTGCTTGGCTAGTGAGCGTATGAGGACACTGAATACTTAGGTGTAAAACAGGCCCCACGCTGGTGGTATAAACTAGTTCCTGTCGCGGCGAGATGCCGGGCCCTGAACCGGCCGGGGGGTTCGTGGGGTCTCGGAGCTGGAGGCACCGCTTGTCTGGCTGAGGGCTGGGGGGGCGGACAGAAACCCGGCGAGTTTGAAGTGTGTGATCTACTGTAGCAAATGCTCTGATGCTTTTATGCTGGCAGTACGGCTTCTTTCTGCAGACAGAGAGGCAGCGCCTTTCTCCTGTATTTACCCCTTCTATTTACCATGGCACCGTAATCCCCGATTGATAGATACTGTGCAGGATGTGGTTTGCCATGGAAACAGAGCCCTAGTTCTTTACGTTTTTTAAAAGATTAATATTTCTCAGCTTGGTTTCATTATTCTGCTATTAAAAATCATTAGTTATGTACCATTTCACGACCTGCGCAGGCCATAATATGCCCTTTTGGGCACAAGCTTTCCTACAGGCAAAATAAAGCAAGCCCCTGGACTGGCAGGGCTCGGTGAGAGCACCTGGTGGCACCTGGGCTGCGAAGCCCCTCTCCGGCACCCCTGGCTGTCACCGCGGGCGACGAGACACGTCGGTGCTCTGGCAATACCCTGGATGAGAAAAAATGGAGCGGCTTCTAAAACCCCACATATGAGTACGCAAGTTTGCCTGCCTCGCGCCTGAATGCCAGATCCACAGGCAGTGAGCGGGAGAGATCATCCTTCAAAGCCCATTAACTGCCAGAGAATCTCACCACTGGCAAATGAGAGAAGTTACAGGTTTTCATGTTATCCTCTATCTCCGTGAAAAATATTTGAACTTCCAAAGGATTTGGGACAGAGGAAAATTGCTGTGAATTAAAATGCCTTATTCTATCGAGGAACACGGGTTTGGGAAAAAAGGGAGGCTGCTCGCTGGGAGGCGAAAGCGCTTTTCTTCCACCAAATGACTGCTCTAACCGAGATGCCTACGGAGGGCAAGTGTCTTTAATCGTCCGGGAGCCCCAGCCATCACTCGGGGGCAGGCGCAGGACTGTATGTTATTGCTTGCTGGGGTTAAGAGGGGTGAGTCACTCCTGCTGGAAAATGGCTGGAAGTTTAGTTCCTTTAAGGCAAAATTAGAAAAACAGCTGTCTTTTAAACCTCATAAATCTGTACAGTTAAAGGTTTGGGCAAAACCATATTTTATTGTTTTTGCTGTCAAAACCACAAAGAATTAAGGGCCATGTGACTTGGTAATTGCTGTGGACTTTTTTCTGACAATAAACATTAAACTTAAAACTGTATTAAAATCATTTGACAATTTTTATGCTTTAACAGCTGAGAGTGAATAATGTTTTTTGCATATAAAATACTTTCTCTTGTCAACCTATAAAACTGTCAGAAATAAATTCATCAAAAAAGATTATATAATTAAAAGTCACTTCCTTTCTTTCTCTAGTTTAGTTGGAATTATTTGTTTGTCACTTTTTCAGGACTAAATTACTGCATTCAGAGACAACTTTCTTTGTTAAGACTATTATGAAATGTATGATTCTTACAAAAGGAGCCCAACTTTCTCCTCTAATGTATCAATTCAATATCACTTTTCAGAAAATACTCTTAGATAGTACTGCTTCTAAAAAGCTATTTTATTCTGAAGAGGAACAGGAGCAGTAATGGAAAGCATCCAAATGTAGAAATGGTATTTTTATTATTGAGCTGCATATAATTTATGGAAAATTGCTGAATTAATTTTTTTAGCAAAGTAAATTGTTAGCACTTCAAATTGCAAATCCTCTCTTAAAGTGAGAGCCATAGAGGTGTTTAAACGCTAAAGTAGCAATATTGATTTCTGTCTCACGGCGATAGTGCGGCAGCACGGGGTGGCTCAGTGCCTGCAGGACGGGGGTCTGCGGGGGAGCATCCTCGCGGGGGTGGTCCTGGGCCTTCATCCCTATGGAGGGGTGCGCAGGGAAGCCCTTCGCCTCTGCCCTGGCCCTGTCTTGGGAGACTTGCATCATTTGGGGGAGGCAGGGGGTGCTGGCAGGGGAGGGGGCACGGGGGGAGGGAGCCCCTGCCACTCTCACCGCGGGAAGGGGGGTTCTGACAGCACAGAGTCTCTTAACAAATTGCTTCTGCTCTTTAGCCATGAGAAACCGTGAACATATCAGAGCTGGGTGGATTTGGGGGTGACTGGATTTTCAAGGCTGGAGGGTGATAATGGTTTATTGATCTGTTGTTAAGTTATTGGAGCCTTAATGGAGGCAATAAACCAATAGTGCACATTGCTGTCACACGGCCGCATAAGCTGGGAGAGTAATTAAGCAAGCCCGCCTTGGCATGCAGAGGAGAGGAGGCCTGTGGTGGCCACCTCCGTGGCGAACCCCGTGGAGACTTCCCCCTCGCCGGCCCCATGCCCGTGTGGGGACCCTTCCCCGGGGCGGGCGGAGGAGCAGCAGGTCCCCCCCGACAGCACCCAGGGGCCGGGGGGGGGGGTGCAGGGTCCTGTCCTGCGCTGCGTCAGACTTGCTGTTGGGAATTTCACAGCTCATCCAAAACGTGCTGGTGTGAAATACCGCGCGGCTGGTCCCCCGTGTCCTGCAGGTCCTGTTAGTGGCTCCCGTGGAGTATTTGGCTGCATTTTGTAGGGATGTTTTGCTCCGCAGACAAAACGGGCCCTTGCTTGGAAGCCCTGGTGGACGCAAGCGGCCGCAAAGGCGCTGCTGTGAGTGGGAGCAGAAGGTTAAAGGGATGCTGAGCCTTGCGCAGGGCCGGGGATTTGCTGGCTTGGTGCCATGTTTCTGATCTGATAAATCATGAAATCTGGATTTACTGTGAGTGATGATTTAATAAACAGTGTGGGGGGTTCATGCTAGGATGCACCGCAACTGCTGTTTCCCCTGGTTTCGATAGGTCCCGTTTGCCCGGGAGCTGGGAGGCAAGGCTGATCTGCTGGAAGTATTATCTCTTGGTATGGTAATTATTATCTGTGATTAATCCTGCTCATGCTGAAGAACTGTGCAAGCCTTTTCCGGAGGGTTCATCTTCATGTTTGCTTCTGCTGCTCATACGTAATATGAATTGATGTGAGCTATTGTTGAAGGGGGATAGACGGAGGTGTCTGTACCAAAGAGGTTTTTAATAACAGGCTGGGATGACTGGAAATGTCCTGGCCGAAGGGAAGCCCAGCGAGGCCGTGGGTCAGGGTGCGTGGAGGCCGGGCGATTCGGCTGCTCTCAGGGTGCCTGCACTGCGGCTGCCCTGCGATAAGGGTCAATGAAGCCCAGCTTTCCTCTCCCTCATCCCCCTGCCCACCCAGCACTTGTGCTCAGGGAGCAGCACTGGTGCCATGGCCGTGCCGGGCTGTCTCCCTGCGCCCGCCAGCATCCGCATCGTCCTGCCGTGGGAGCTCCCTGGAAAGGGAGCTGTGCATCCCTCACCTTTGCTCATGGGGGCAAGTTTCATTGCAAAACAACTCCCAGGGGAAGAATTTGTCCTCTGGAAACTGGTATTATGCCACAGAGAGTGTGCTGTGGTGCTACAGCAGGTGTCTGCTGTGATGTCCCTGTGGAGGAGGCTGAGACCGGGAGCAAAGCGGAGTGTCCGGCTTCAGAGCCTCTGCGGCAGGGCTGGGGTCCCGAGGAGCCACCGGCTGCTGCTGCGGAGCTCAGCCCAGGGCTGGGCTCCCCGTGGCCGGGAGCGGCTACCTGCGGCCTTAGCGGCCAGCCAGAAAATCCTTCTGCTGGCAAGACATAAATATTTATTTGTGAAAAGCTGGAGATACCTGTGAAATTCTCTGAACCCTCAATAGCTCCACAGTCATCATTTAAGCAAGTTCATGCTCCATTAAAAACAGTTATTTAATACAATAATCATTCAATTAAAAACCTCTTGAAGCGGCTGCCAGAGCCTATTTGTATCAATACAATATTTTAATTGTAAAAAGGCTAAATACAGACCCGCCAACTGTGATTGTCAAGAAAATGTTACTGAAATGAATGTTCAGTCTCAGGGAAGCTCTGGCAAGGGAGCAAGTCCTTGGGCAAGTACTGGGGGTGGCTGCGCTGGACAAGGAGCATCGTCCCGGCCACCCTGCACTGGGGGGGGCTGGCCGTGGGGGAGCCTGGCTCCCCGGCACCGAAGGACTCGGCACAGAGCTCCAGCTCCTCATGGAGGCAAAACGCTGCTCTTCACGGGGAGACTGCATTGTGCGGGAAGAGCCCGGGCTGTGGGACGGTGATGGGGGATAGGAGCAAGTCAGACCGACTGCTGCCGTCACTGTTCAAAACAGCCCGGTGGAGCTGGGGTGCTCGGTGAACGCGTTTCCGAATGCTGAGGGTGCCCAGAGCAGGGAAGGGTCATTCCCCGGTAGCCGTGCTGTGAGGGCACCTAAAGGAAACAAATAAAAGCACCCAGGAGCAGGGGGTCAGCAGCCCCCGCTCAGCCCCGTCCCCTGCTCCCACAGTGACAGCCGTGATTCCGAATAGCTGTGCCAGGGCGTGATGGGGGTTAGCAAAGAGCAGGGAGGAGGGGAGAATCGGTCCGGGTCTCTGCTGCAGGCTCCGTGCTCTGGGCTTTGCCGGAGGTCCCTGCTGACAAAGCTGCCGGCCGGGGCTGGGCAGGGGTGGTGGGGCAGGGGGCTCCATGTGCTGGGGGAGAGAAGCTGGAAACCTCTGCCGGGATTCCTGCCGGCACGTTCATAGTCCCACACCCTGCATTTTGCCTCATTACATAGGTGCCATCACATAAATATTCCAGTCACTATTGCTTACTGTCAGACCCAATTTAGAAAAGTACCTGTCTGTTACAAATATTTTATAGTACTTGAATATGCAATTTATGTAACATGCCCAGCAAAAGAAATCCATTATACGGTTTTGTCTGATTGAAATTCTGGCATCGTAACAGTAGGAAAAAATTAAATTATTCTAGAAAGTTGCAGTCCATTATGAAGACCTAACTGCTCTTCTCTGAAAAAGAGCCAATACTCCCTCAGTGGTGCCAGTGCCATGATATGAGCGCTGCGTCCCCTGGCTTTGTTTCCACTTTGCCAAAGGAAAACGGGGCTTCCCTGAGCAAACGGGGGGTTTGTTCTTTCCCACTGCTGCTGCCTGCAGCCCCCGCCAGCCCTGGGGCACTGCCCGAGGGCCGGGTCTCCCCGCAGTAACCGTGGTGTTTTCACCACACAAGGACGGTCCCTGGCCTCAGCCTTCCGCTGAACCCCGCTGCCCCTTGGCCTTCGCGCAGACCTGCCCGGCTCCGCGCTGCTGCGGGGATGGGCTCTGCTCTGGCAGAACAATGGCATTTGCACCGGTCGGGGCCAATCTTGATCAACCAAAACCCACCGGGCAGGTGGTTCCTGGCTCCCCTGCCCTCCCCGCCATGCCGGCTGTTCAGTAACCGCCTGCTGTAGGTACCTTCTCTTTCCCAGCTGGGGCTGAGGACGGTCTTGCCCAGTTTCCCCCTGTGCTTTCAGAGGTGCTGGGACCTGTCCGGGGGGGAGATGGTCTCAGTGGGTCAGGACCCCCCTGTGCTGGGGATGCGGCCGCGGATCCCCAGGGAGAGTGGAACGGGCAGAGCCGCTTTTAATCAACCTCCCAGTGGAGCATCTCTCTTTCACAGCTTTGCAGGGCTGGAGGAAGGAGCCTGTTTCTCTCACACTTTCCACCCTTTCCCTATTCCAAGCAGCTGGAATTAAGGGCAGTTAATGGTCCCGCTGCTCTTACACAGGCTGCCATTGAATTCCCATTACTTGTATCTCTGGCTTCAGGTTCATTTACATTTTGCAAAGTTGCCTCTCTTTTACCTTGCTCTGATGAGGTCTGTTTGAAGTAAATTACTGAGTTCATTGATCTGAACAGTTTTATTTCAATTGGAATGAAACGTAGCCGGTGTGTGGCCGTGGGAGTGCCCGTATGTCCAGCGCGCTCAGCGGGGACGGCGCACCGAGCCCTGCCCCGAGGCGCCCTCCCAGCGCGGGGGCTCCTGAGCTGCTGGTGGCAGGAGGCTGAGCAGCAATTCCCCACATCCCCCTCAGAGATGCCGCCGTGCCGGGTGGTTTGGGAACATTGTGTGGCTTATGCGCAGTAGCAAAGTCTTTGCCTGACTTAGCAACAATCCTCTGGGCTCGGGAAGGGGGTGCAGTTCCGATGTCTGGGCTGAGAGTGCGTAGTGCTAACACTGAACCAGCCTAAACCTTTCGACAGCACCAGAACAACTTGTGTGGTAGAAAGAGATATTGTAGGTTAACTCAGGTTGGAAGGACTTTGGGGATCTCTAGTCTGACCTTGTGCTGAAAGCTGCGGGGACAGGGCAAGTTTCAGGGCTTTGTCCCAGCCCTTGGATGCCGTGCTGCAAGGAGAGCAAGCTGGCACCGAGGGACGCGCCAGCGCTCCGTAGCTGGTCTGGAAACACTTTTGGGGTGGGCAGCTGGAGGGGTTGGCTATCAGCAACCTTTGTTTTCCTCATCCGAGGTACAAAGCCATGGGGCTCTGCTCCTGCCAGAGCGGGGCTTCGCCACAGAACCAGCCCGAGCCCTTCGGACGCTTCCCCCAGGACCCGCAGCTTTGGCCTGGGAGCGTCTCTCAGCCGGGGGAAGGTGCTGGGCTACAGGAAGGGGTTTGGAATTGATGTCCGCTCCTGCAGGGAAACATGTCTTCATGAGCGTGTTTTGGGAGGAAAAACCAGGTCAGAGTACAGCAGAGAGTATTTATTTCCTCTGGGACTTTGTGTGTTACTTGTGGTATATTTTATGGATAGAGTCGGCCCCATATGTCTTGGGGAAGGCGTTTGGCTAAGCAATGTGTTAACAGTTAGTGTGCTAAGGAGCCATTGTTTGGGTACTTTAGTTTTGACATTTAAATGCATTTTTCAAATACAGTGAGATGAATGTGATGTCACCGGGGAGTCGCGAAGGACTCTCAAGCATAAAAGCAGACGGCTGGGTTTTAATCTTTAACAGCACACTAGCCTCTTATCCCTGAAGGTCCCTTCAGTAGAAGCTGTGTTGTGCTTTAGGTACCCAGAATATCAGGTTTTTTATCCGCTTATGACACTCTATATGAGAGAAAAATGTGTGTAATGCAAAAGTGATATTTAATGCCACTCAGACCTTATTTTGTTTGACCATGGGAAATCTAGAGGCTAGAGATCTTTGCGGTCTTTGGTAACAGGCAATGGGTCAAACACAAAATGGCCCTGGACTCAAATTTTTATTTTTATTGATGTATGACTTCTACAGAATATCAGGATTTTATGGTTTGACTCTGCAAAGCATTAACCGGTAGAACATGAGTACCCTAGGAGGAAAGATGTGAGGAAGCAGTGTGTTATTGATAACCGAGTGCAGGGGTGGAGATCCCACGTTTGGAAATACATGGAACTGTTTTAAAGAAGGTATTTCTTTAATTGCACGAGCACAGAGAGAGCTGGAGCGTGCTTCCCTTTTAACAGGAACAAAGTGGCTCCCGAATCCAAATGACTCAATTCATTCCACCGCGCCTTTGGAATACATTTCTTTCAAGTTAAGGCAGACAATTTTTAATCTTAGCTCCACCTTCTTATAATTGTGGCGTGTTATTCGGTGTGTAAAGAGCTGGAGCGAGCACTGTTTGGTGTGTAAGAGCTGGAGAGAACAATCCCCTGGTTTTTCTTCTAGGTGGGAATCCCCCTGCACCTCCGCCCCTCTCGGATGGCGGGTGCTTGCACAGCGAGGGTCTCCAGGATGTGTCTGTGAACCGAGGGTGGCTCGGACCCCCTAGGGGCTATTGCACAGGCACCTCCACGCATGGCAACCTTGTAACGTATTTAAGTATTAGTAAATAAAAACGAGAGGGCTAGGTTTATAAATATTTAGGAAGTACTTGTTACTAAGGTATAAACGTTGGGTTTCTCACACACACGCGGGCTGCCAGCAGCCCCCAGACGGGGTTTCTCTGGCCCCAGCTCACAGTCGGGTGTCAGGGTCTGGGACTGCAGGGAAGGGGATGGGCAGGAGGACGTTCCCGGGTCCTCTACCAGCTAAACACTGGCTTTTGTTTTCCAACAGGAAAATAAGCCCCCACGACTGGCCTGGGCTGGGTGATGCCTGGTGGTGGGTGAGCGCCTGGTCCACGTTGGGCAGGGGCAGCAAGGGGGGTGGGCACGCATGGCTGTGCCAGCCCCGCACAAAACCCTGCCGGCAAACCGCTCCGTGGGCTCAGCCGGGAGCTCCGGGGGAGGGGAATGCCGGGGACGGGCCCTAAGCCTGGTCTTCACCCTCACTTCTAATCAGCAGAAGGAAACGGAGAATCGCATCTTTGGTGTAACCCACCGGAGTTCAATGGTTACCCCAGGGATTAATTTGTCCTTGTGTCGCACGTTCTGCTGAGAATAGCCAGAGCTTGCACTTTTAAATATTAATGAAGACCAGGAATTTTTCCACTGGGGAGAATTTATTGTGGAAATGTAGAAGTAGGAGTATCTCCTAAAGTTAACCCGTTGAAAAGTACACTGTGGCTTATTAAAAATGCAACTGTTGTATGTTCAGTAGGACCTGGATATATTTGCAAATGTTAGGGGGATTTTCCCGCGTGAGCAGAGCTTGCATTAACATTGGACTGTATGTGCACCGGAGTGGGAAGGAGGATTGGCCGGAGAGACCCGAGGGCTACCTCCTCCGCGGGCACCGCTCGGGGCAGAGGAACAGCAGTAAAGTCACCGCAGTGGTGACACCTCTGCAGCCCTGCACCTGCCGAGGCCAACACGCGCCCGTCTCCACCGCCTGCACCCCCGGCAGGGAAAGGCTTACGGAGACCAGCGTGAGCTTGGTCTGATTATTCTGGTACCTCACGTAGATGACAATGTTTTACTTCTTTCAATGAGTTTCTTTACATTGACATTTTTTCCATTTTGGAAACATCTGTAGACTATGGTTTTCAGAGGGTTTTATCTTTGGGGAAAGATTACAGATAAACATGAACAGGCTTTTAATTACAAGATACTGATTGTTGGTTTACACAGCAATATTTGTTCAGTAAATTGCTAATTAATGCAAGGAAAGCACCATGTGACTTCAAATATTTGCTTCCATTTACACGACAAAAAATATTTTGTTTTTCACAACGATGACAATAGATGGGATTTGTGAGGACAGGCAGGACAGGGATGCGGAGGGGAATCGTGCAGTGATGCTGTGGGTCGGGTGGGAAGGGATGGACCTGCCCCGTCTCTCCTGGAGACCCACATTAACTTTTTTGTTGCACCTTGTCTTCCAAAACCTGCAGAAGCATTGCAGTATGAATCCTACATGTCTGTGTATTTGCCCTAATCCTGACAAGTGTTTTGGGCACTCATGGGCATGCCGAGGGGACGCTCCTTGCATGGACAGTCCCAGCCGTTCCCCTCTGGCCAGGCACAGATGTGACCCGCGTGGGGACTCTTTACAGCTGAAGAAGTGGCTCCGTTCAGGTGAGACTGCTCACACCACACTTACAGACTGCAGTCTGTGGACCTGGATTAGCAGAGACGTCGGGTAACTAGTGCCCTTCTTTGGGCAAGAATGTTAAAGTCTTTCTGCTTTCCATGATAAAGTCCTTCAGTTTTCTTGGGGAAAAACCTTAGGTAATTCCGGTGGCATCGTGACAGCAAGAACCCACGTCTTACGTGTGTGCAGGGAACCGCTGCCTCACTCTTGAGAGAACAGAATTAACAAAGAACATTCCAGAAGTGCTTTTAAAATTCCCAGTGAGTGTCACCTCAGTGCCGAGCAGCCGGCACAGGGCTCTGGCAGAATCAATTTCCATGCAGGCTGCCACCTATTAGCTAAAAAGCACAGGTAAATATTCAGAAGTAAGAAAATGTTATTAGAGAAAACCGTTCCAACAACTATGGGGAAGAAGTGTTTGATCGTGAGGACAGACGGTCCTGAAGAGTGTGAGAAGTTTATGGTATCAGGAGCCACAGCACAAAGTTATAGAAGGTTTATCTGACTTTGCTTAGTTGACCTGCAGCTGCCCTGTTGATACAGAGTAATTTATAGACATGCTGAAAAAGCTGGATTTATGCCCTGATCATAGGAGAGAAATGCTAGTACATAAAATTGGTAGTACCTTTTGCAGTATATACCTAAATCTTTAATTTTTATAGCAGCTAAGAGAAAAATAAGCTTGCATACGGTACAGACAGCACAAACTGACCGTAAATCCTGGCCCTGCGGAGAGCCACGGTGCCGGGGGATCCCTGTGCAGGCTGGTGGCAGAGGTGCGGAGCTGGCGGCTCTCCCCGTGAGCTAGGGCTGGAGCCGCCGCGTTTCGCTCTCTTTGCCGTTACGGAACACAAAAACTGCAAATACTGATCTTGGCCACGCTGAAGCAAAAATGGGAAACAGACCCTTGGATTGGGATCAGCCCAGAATGTCGCATTCAGCTGAGCAGAGACCATTGGGTCGCTGAGTCTGACTCTCCCTTTTGTAGGATAAACTGTAAATAAAACTGTCCACTTTCAAACAAAGTCCCATTTAAGTGTCAAAATGAAGTTATATTTTTTCAGTGCTTTATGTACTTTTTAAGGCAGAAATTATTCACTGAGTTTAGTTCTTCCTGACCAGTGTCCATCCCTCTGGCTTGTCAGTGAATTCCTTGTTTGCTGAAATTAACTAAATTAGTTCTCTGAAAATAAAATAAATTTCCAGGCCACCTGGCTAGCTACTCATCTTCATTGCACCTTGAGGCTGGCAGCAGAGTAAGATCTAACTGCTCTTTCAAGAGACCTCAGAACTGGGGATTGGGCTGTAATGATTTGTAAAGATTGTGTTAGACCTTAAAAAAAAAAAAAAAAAAAAGTGAAATTGTTTAAAGTCGCAAAAGAGCTGCTGAATGAGCGTGACGAATTGGATAAGGAAAGAGAAAGATGGAAAATATTTCAAAATATGGTAAATTTGTTAAAGGGAGCGGTTTGGGTTCTTTTTTCTTTTCTGCGACTCTTCCTGATTTTCAGCTGTTGCAAGAAGCCGCTACCAGGCTTACCGACCCCCAGGGGAAGGGGCAGACGTGGCTCCTGGGTGCTGCTCTGGGTGCTCGCGGAGGCTCCTGGGCTGCGATGGAGCCATCCCCGTTGCGCCGGGTGGGAACCGAAACAGCGCTGAGCCCCTGGTGTCAGGAAAGCATTTTCCAAGGAAATTCAAGAAACACTTGGAATGCCTCTGTCTATTAAAGAGTGACATTTAGTGTTGTACTTTGAAATATGTTTGAAGTACCACACAGCATAAAGACCCTAAGGGGACCCATGAGCCAAATGAGATTTCCATGTCAGCACCAGTCACGACCTTTCCTTTACGGCATCTGCTTAAATACAGAAAACATGGTTTTGTTATAAAGTCAAGTCAAAACAGGGATTCACAGTAAAATATAATATATACTTAGGGCTGCCCTCGGGGACCTTTTTAATGGTTTCATATAAAACAATATTCTGTTTACTGTAAGACGTTTCTCTGCCGAGCGCACCCTGCCACCTTCCCGGGGCTCAGAGGTCCCCAGCGCGGCGCTCCGGCAGCCCAGCCACCCGCGGTGGCTGGCGGCCAAGGTGCAGGAAGCCACTTGGCCACTTTTGATGGCAGACCTGGTTCTGTGCCTGGTCTTATCTTCAAATTCCTGTGGGTGGCAGAGGTCGGCAGGACGTGCTGCGGTGGGAGGGAGGAGGTGGCTCAGGAGGGCCAGTGGCTCTGCTCCCAGGGACTCCGGAGGGAGTTGTCACCCTGGCACCGGGACGGGCAGTGTTTGGCTGCCTGCAGGACGGGGTGCGATTCCACCCTGGGATCATGGAAAACATATCCAAACCCAATGCGGGAAGCTGCCTGTCGGGGATCTGCTGCCCTGGGGACCCTGCGGGCGGTTTCCCGGTGCTTTAGGAGCAGAGAAGCCTCGTGGCACCCTCAGGTGGGATGCACCAACGCCTGGGCTCTCGTCCCTGCCGGGAGGGCATTTGCCACCCCTTACGTCTGCAGCAATTTCCACTGCTCACATCCAGCTTGCTCCCCAGGATAATACCCCAGAAAACCGTTTTTGGGGAAAGGCAGCTTTTCTGGAGCTGAAGTTTGTCAGCCACAATGGGAGAGGTAAGGCCCTGCCTTGTACAAACTAAAGCAAACAAAGTGCTAATTGTAAAATGTTTGAGCTTGGTATCCATAAAATTACTTAGTAAGCACTTCGCCTGAGGCACAAAAGACTGGCACAAAGTCTGTTCCAGGCCATTGAATTCCTGTCAAAAGAAATCCCACACCCATTAATTACCATATGACAGGTGCAGCACTTAAAACAAGGCGCACCAGGCCGCTCGCTCCTCCATGATTAATGCCAGGGTGGCTGTCGCGGGCTGGGTACCGCGGGATGGGGACAAACCCTCCCGAGCAGCACTCCTTGTGAGTCAGCCTGGCTGGGAGCGTGACAGGGACGTGTGCTGTTGGGAGACCAGACCCCAGAGGATGGAGACCTGGGTCACCGAAGACTGCCTGCTGACTCTGGTCTTCTGCAGAGCAGCGGAGGTGCGTCTTTGCCTCCCGAGCGCCCGCCTCCCTCCTTCTGCGCCGCATGTCCGAGCCCAGCCCGCACCAGTGGCCTCAGCTCTCCAGGCCTGAGACTTGCTGGGAGAGCGGTGGAAGAAGCCTTTTAGGTTTCCACACTGAGAAGTCAACACGAGGTGTAGAAAGAGAAGCCATGTCTTTTAAAAGACAGAAAAAGTAATTTTTTCTGAGGCCACAGGGGTTGCCACGCTCCCTCCTGGCAGCGAGCTGCTGTCTGCCCCAGCATTAGGTATTCCAGCAGCTGCCGGGCACTTGGAAATGTTTGTGATGCCTCCCAATTAAAGAACACTTCAGCGGAATGACTCTTTGTCAAAAAACATGTACCTGCTATGCATTATTCAGTATTATCTTGTTTAAAAAAAGTCCTGCAGCCAGAGAGAAGTGACACAGTGTCAGAGAGTGACCCCCTGAGCATCACGCATGAGGGAGGGTCGTGCTGCACGGCGTGGCTGCCAGCACCGGAATCCCCCTGGCTGGGCGCTTCGGGGCAGCACAGCTCAGGGTCTTCGATGGAGACACCCAAAGTCGGAATTCTACATCCACCTGAGCCACTCATGTAAGAATCTGGTGCTCAAACATGCGTCATGTTCTCCAGCTCCTGCAGAGGAGCCTTGGGGTGCTCTAAGGGAGCCTGGGGAGGTTGGGAGCCCTCCGGGTTAAGACAGCTCCGCAGAGCCCGGCTGTAGCGCCCTGGATGGGACCCTCGTGCGGGTGTCTGGGTGCGGGGGTGGCTCTGCCTGCCCCCAGCCTGGGCTGCTCCATCCAGCCCAGGGGTGTCCGAGAGGTGCGAGCTCCCTCCACACTATTCCCCTCCCAGGAACTGCCTGGAAGCCCCAGGGGATTTTACGGAGATGTTAATACTGAAAACGGCCATAGATGTGCTGCGTCTGCTACTGCTGCTGCGGTGAATGAATCTTGCTGATCTCCGTAATCCACTAATCAACAGACGTGTCTGTGAAGATCCACGCCTGCTCTTAAAAACAGCTAGTTAGAGGTGGATATTTTGTGAAACGTGTTAAAGTTCAGTAAAAGATACGTTTAGCTCCATGGAGTTTATACATCATGAATGATTTATTCATTTATAAATACTCCAAATTCCACATACATATTCTTCTGGTTGTTAAGCTTCTTGTAATCTATTGGTTCATTATTATTTAATATGCAAGTTATGTCATCCAAGAAGTTGAAAAAATGTTTTTTCCATCTGCTTTGTTCGCACAGAGAGCAGAGGCAGCAGAGCCTGGAGGTGCCGTCTCCTCGTGGCAGGGCTGGGGGCCGGGTGGCCCTGGCTCTGCCCAGGCTGGCCCAGGGCTTCCTCTGGCTGGCCAAAGCAGGCACAGTGTGTGCCACTGGTTCTGCAGGTCCCCCTGGAAGGCAGGAGAACATGCTGGGGCTGTGGCCGGGTCGTGTGCGTGGTGCCTCTTCGGGGGCTTCACCCCCCTGTCCTTTAGGAGAGGAACTGGAGGAACAGATCGTCCCACTCCCACGGGGGACGTGTCAGGCATCAGGTTGTTCTTCCCACTCTCCAGCCTTGGATCCCTCTTCCCAAAGACTGATCCAGTTTCCTCCAGGCTCTCAGGCCACGGGGAGGCTGCAGGATGCTGCTGTGCTGGGGACCGAGTGACCAACCCAGCACCCCCAACCTGGGGACCCCTCCTCTTCTGGGCCCCTTCTGGTGGCTTTTGGCTTTGTCCTCTCTATGCTCCTCATTGGAGCTAATTAGTGAACAGAGCTGACTTTAGCCAAGATGGAGTTGGAGACTCTCATCCTATTTTGAGGTGAAATTCACCCTTTGGAGCTGGATGGGAGACCAGGACTTTTGTGTGAGGATTAATTCTCACATTTCCTTTTCCTATTAAATCTTTGCTTTGCCTCCACTTAGAAACGCTCAGGAGCACCCAGAATCACCCAAGCACCAGCCACTGGTGAAAGCACGAGGCAAAGCACGCTGGATGGGAAGGGTGGAGGGGAGAAGGCAGAGTCCGAACCTCGTGCCCCCCTGGACCGACGTCCCCACCGGCGCTGAGGGAGGGGACGGCGCTGCCGTTGCTGTTGCAGCCAAGTGGAGGGGAACTGACACTGGCAATTCTTTCATGTACTGTTAGTGAACAGCCATCAGAAGACATTGACACTAACTGTGGGCCTTTTAAGAGTGTAATGTATTAGCAACTTGTCTCCTTGAAAGCTAATGACAAATGCCTTGTTTAAAAGGAAGATCAAAACATCAAGAAAAATTAGATTAAATGGTTATGAAACTCCCAGTGGAGGACGCATTTCTCAGAAGTATTCCCTGTTGAACGTTGGAAATCTGTAATTATTTCCCCTGCTTACTGCATTAGGGCTGGAAAAGTGTTTGCGTTGCTTCAGCGTGTATCTGCATCCCTGCTCCGTACGGCACAGCGAGCCCAGGCCAAACACACCGGGAGAAGCAGGGCGGCAGCGGGCACAGGCGACGCAGGTGGTGGGCGGCTCTTTGCAGCAGGAGGAGCGGTGCCCGCGGTGCCCGCGGCGGGAGGGCCAGCAGGACCGGGCAGACACCGTGGCACCGGGGATGGAGCTGCGGTGGTGGCACAAGCAGCTCCAGGACGCGGTGCACGGCCGGAGAGGGACAAGGTCCCTGCTTCTCCGGGAGTGAGAACCCAAGTATCTCCAGCAGCTTGGACCTCGTCCAGTAAAACAGCATTTTACATCCAAGTCAGTGCGAGGGCAGCTTTGCGTGGGCAGCGCCGGGTCCTGCTCCGGCCGCAGAAGTTGCCGTGGTTTTTGCTGCCGCAGAGCAAAGAGCGCGTTGCCCCGCAGCGCTTGGGAAAAGGGTTTGCAATAAATAGTGAATCAAAGATGGCAAGGAGCCATTCGGATGGGGTTTGATGGATTTGCAGGGGTCTGGGCTGCTCCTGCCCAGATTTCTGCTCGCTGTGGTGCAGTGCTTGAATCCACAGTAACGTTTGTGTCTGGCTGTAAATGTGCTCAGTGCTCCTGAAGCCTTTATTTCAAAGTAGGCAGAGCACAATCAAACTTTGTCAGAGTTTCACCTTTGCTAGAGCAAAGTCAATTAAAATGGTACATTCCAGACCTCATCCAAAGAAGATAATTTACATATTTTTAACGAATTTCACTATTGACACACAGAACATCGGTGACACACAGACATCGGATCTCACTTGTAGTAGCATGCAACTAAGGGAGTCCCCAGCCAGATCTCAGAGGGTTGACTTACCATGCTTCCAGTTAAAAGTATTTTGGTATTTAAGAAAATTAAAGTTTTCCTTCTAAGTTTTTGTTAAGTAAACCGATTCATATTTTACTGCTGCAAGTAACTGCTGTAACCGCGTAGTTTAATACTGAGCTTTAGCCCAGCGGTTTGAGGTATAACGAGATGGCGAAGTCCGTTCCCTCGCAGAGGAGGGGTGGGATGAGGTGGGTCTTGCTGAGCGCTGCCGGGCTGTGCTGGGGAGGGGACGGAGAGCTCTGCACTGGCCCTCTTTTGTTTGTCATCAAAGCCAGCTGAATTAGGCTCTTTCTCCCCTATTCCTATGTACCAATTTGAAGAGCTCAGATGAAAAGTGTTGCATTACACCAGCACCAATAAGTCACACTATCTATGTTGTGACACACAGAATGTTATTAATTGTCAATCACAAACCACCAGGCTTGTCAAGATGTTCTCTTCTGAACAGGCTGCTTTAGACCTGAAGTGATTTTTAATCAAATGTTAATAACACAGCATCTGTCAGTGGACCATTGGCATCATACAATAATAAAAAGTTAACATATGACATGGCAAATTCTAATGTTTTCATTTTTACTTCTTTCCAATTATCTGTGGAATTTCTGCCAGAATGAGAAGTGTGCTGACATTATTACATGCAAAACACACTGCTGAAAGATGAACATGTCTATTAAAGTCTGCGTTCCCCATCACGCGGGCTCCCAAAAGCACCTTTCAATCTCCACTCTGGAGGCCCCGCCACCTGCGCTCTCCCATGCCCAGGAGCGGGGACTGCGGGTCGCGGCTCCTCCGCTCCCTGCCTTGCTGCGCCGGAGGCTCCCTGCCTCCCTGCCCTGCGTGTCCCGCCACCTCCGGACATGAGCGACCCGGCACCTGAAGCCACAGGTCCCTTCTCGGCACCAGCAGCGTCCCGGCGGGCCCAAAGGGAGCCCGGCAGGAGCAGGGAAGAGTGTCCCTCGCTGCGAGATGCTGTGGCAGCACCTCCGCCTTCCCCTCGCCACGCTCCCCACGGGGCCCAGGATTCGGGTAAATGTGTTGCCCACGTCCACCCCGGTCCATGGGGTGGGCATCTGAGCAGGGCCGGGCGGGGGGCACAGGCAGCCTCCCCCCATCCCCAGCCACCCCGCAAGAGGGAACTGGGACAGGGATGTCCCCGTCCTGGTGCCCGTGCTCTTGTGAGGTGCGTTATCAGTGCTAGTAACTCTCAGCAGCGTGTTAACGCAGCGTGAGAAGCGGTGTGCTTCGTACAAATATTCCTAAGAAATGGGGGCTGGAAGGCTCCCCGCCATGCCCGTTACCTCAGAGCGTGCTCCGTCTCCAGCCAGGCTGGAGGATGGAGGCACCAAGCATCCAGCATTTGGGAAAGTTTGGCTGAGGAAAAGCGAGGGAGGAGACACACTGCTCCGCGCGGCTGGGATGGAGGTAGAGGATGGAGCTCAGATCACCCGGCTGCCCGCAGAGCCGAGGTCCTGCCCATGGGGATGGTGGCACCGTGGGTCCCCTGGGACTGAGCCAGCCCTCGTGGTCCCCGCCGGCAGCAGCATCCTTCCGGAGCATGCGGAGATGCAAAAGCTTTGAAACCCTAACAAGAGAGCTCGGTGCGGCGGGGAGGGTGATTATTATTAATGGTTTGTGTTACAGGATAAGCGGTGCATAACAGATCTGCTGCAATATCAAGTCTTCCATCAGAAATTCATCATTTTGAGGACTTTGTCAAAAGTAGGCTGTGTATGCAGTGTATACAAATCTGTATGAGCATAAAGCTATATGGAAGTTCCAAGCACCTGTATATTTAAAATACACTCAATTCCCTTTTCTAAATGCATTGTTTTCACTTGAATACTTCATAACATTCAATGGATTGCGGTTGCTTCGTCTATAGATTCAATTTGTGTCTCTGGACAGAGTTTGAATGGATTTATTATATTGAAATGCAATTTTGCAGACATAACCTTATATCTGACCCGTCATTACTTATAATGCTAAACTTTGATATGTTAATTCTGCCTTATGTTTTTATATATTTTACGACACTTGGCTTAAACATTTTTAATCTACATATTGGTTTATGTCCACCTAAATTATTGTTGCTTCCGGGGACAATGTGCACACAAGATCTGGCAATTCATTATGCTAGCCCCGCTTAAATGAATTTCAAAAATTTAATAAAGTTCTCCCCCTCCTTCCATTGTGTTCAAAAGCTTCAGCATAAACACCAGTCCAGTGTTATCAAATCACAGAAGAAGAATAAGGTTAACCTCAAACAGCCCAGCCATACCGCAGACCCAGAGAAATGTCGCCTTTGATTAACGCTCCCCTCTAAAGCACCACGTGCCTTCGCGCCGCCGCTGCCTGCCGCTGCTGCGGCGGGGAGATCGCTCTGCGCCCAGCCCGGCCCTCCTGCGCACCCGCCCTCCGCACACGCGTCCCGCCGTCTCGCCGAGGAGGAGCCGGAGCACCGCGGCCACGGCTGGGAGCGGTGTGGCCACGGCTGGGAGATGTGGTCACGCGTGGCAATGGCTGGAGCGACGCGGCCATGGCTGTAAGCGGTGCCACGAGCACTGGGCTGACAGCGAGGGCTGAGTCCGCCCGGGAGGGGAGGGACATTGACCACGGTCAGCTGCTGGTGAGAGGTGTCACCGCGGTGGCACTGCTGGCAGCCATCCTGTGCCGCGACTTGCCCCGGAGCGGAGGGAGGGAGGATGCAGCTGCCTTGGCCCCTGCAGACTGTGGGAGCCATGGCCACCCCTCGCCCGCCTCCCGCTCGGAGCAGCCGGAGTGTTCAAAGAGGAGCCGGGGCGCACTGGGAGAGCTGGGACTCCAGAGAGCACCCCAGGGCCACTCGGTGGCTCGTGTCCTTGTCGCTGGGGTGTCCCCAGCCCAGGAAGAGCCCAGGGAGCAGCCGGCCCCTGTCCCCGACTGCGCCCGGCCCCTGCCCAGCCGCATCCCGCCGGCCCTTGGCCTTTTTCCTGCAACAATGTCATGAATTTTTCATCCTTGATGAACTTCAAAGTCTTTTAATGACTCTTCATGAAAAAACAGAGGGGCCAAAAGTTGAGCAAAAGGAGATGATTAAAGGACCTTATTAAAAGCAACCTTGTAGAATTCTCCACATGAAAGAGAGCGCCATTATGAGGGCTTATCCTTATAAATGACACTTCGCTTTTGCGAACATGCCGAAACCTGATTAGAGTGACAAGCACTGAGTGATACTGCAAACCTGTTAATAACATGAAAATTAGAAGAGGCTCATGCAAAGAAGGGAGATTAATTTAGCCCGAGTACATCTCGCGCAAATTGCAAAGTTGTGAATATGTTCTCAGATAATGAGCCTTCGCAGTCATCAGCTCACTTGTCATTTTCTGTAATTAATGTTAAGGAAGACTCCTTCCTGATGGTTCGTATTACTCATATACCAAGAAAATTTCTTCAGAGAAATAATTTACATTTATTATCATCGGTCTGTTTGTGTGGTTTATTTCGCTGCGGAGTAATTTATTGCAGCACCGTTTCACTTGCCTTGATTAGTCGCTCGTCAGCCTGAAATGTAATTTTTTTTTCCTGATGGCAATGTCTGAAAATTGACAGTGGTGCAATACTCTTTTTAATCTGAGGATGTGTTTTCTTAACTTGAATAAACTTTTGGGCTGGAAACTGAAGCTACTTCACAAGTTGAATTACTGTTAGAAACTCAAAGCACTTTGCTAATTCAGGTTCTCAGGCTGCACGCTAGACTCACCAGCGCTCTCCTCTGTAGGCTTCTCTATGTCTACAGACCATACATAAAATACTTTATTCCAAGAACAAGCTAGTTATTGGCTTATCACTTCAACAAGCCTGAAGTCGTGTGTAACATGCTCATTACCCATCTCTCAGACTTCGGTTTGGATCTGAAGCCAACAAAAGCAATATCAAATCTTATCATTGGTTTTCCTGGATTTCAACTCTTGTTTTTTCTTAGTTTCATTACCAACTTCTTGGTTTTTTTCTTATCTTACAAAAAAGAATTTAATTTTCTGGCAGATGCAGCGGTTACATTTTCCTGCGTGTTCCTCTTGACGCCCCCCACGCCCGTCGCGGTGCGGATGCTCTTGTCAGAGCCCCATCCCTGGCGCACCCAGCGCTGGCTGAGCCCCGCGAGGTCCCCGGCGAGCCCAGCTCTTCCAGGAGCCACCTGCCGCTGCCGGAGAGCCCGGGAGCCACAGAGTCCCGCTGCCACCGGGGGTGAGCAGGTGGGAGAGCCCCATCACCCCACTCAGCGCTGCCGTTCCTGTCACTGCACCCGCGTCCCCCTGAGGGACCGGGACTCCCCAGCGCAGGGGGATGCTCGCCCGCCAGCCGGCCACCGCCGCGAGCCCCAGCCAGCGCAAAGCCCCACAGGGAGGAGGTTTTCGGCACCTTCCAGGTGTTTCACTGAATTCAAGCCACTGCCCATCTTCTCGCCCGGGACCGGGGCTTGCTGTCGCCCCGTGGCCCCGTGGCCCTGGGCGTGCTGCTGGGTGCCCTGCGGCTCCCGTGCCTGCCCCGCGCCAGCAGCGCTTTCTGGGTCTGAGGAGTAAAACGACAAAATCCTTTTTCTCCCAAACGACACAAACACATAAGCAGTTAAAGTGAATTACTGACCTCTGCGCTGCAAATGAACCAAACATTACTGATTAGGGTTTTTAGGCAGAGATAATGATTTTTTTTATTGGAGGCCTTCATTCCGAACAAGCCTCACGGAACACTATCTGTAGGCAGCAACTGCCTGTGCCAGTTAATGGTAATCCATATTTATAAAACTATAGTCCATCAAAGTGGTATGAATATTTTAAAAGCCATGGGCAAATCAAATTGTCTTTGTCAAATTGCACACTCTCCACATTGAATATATTTTATGATTCTTCCTAGTACAAAAACCAACGGGTTCCCTGCTCTAGCTGAAAGCTGCTTGCCTAATTTTTGCTTCTGTAAACAGGCAAGTCTCGCCGCTGTTTTAAAGAACTCAATGAGCTGTGGAGATTGACATTTAAGCCATAAAATTGTACTTTATTTGATGAAGTTAACAAATAATGTATGAAGTGGATTTATTTGATGTCTCTGGGAGAACTAGTTGGTTCATCCTTATAGAAACAAATTGACTATTTTTGAAGGACTTTTTAAAGATGCGGGAACACACGGAAGAGCGAAAGTCAGGGCTGCTCGGGAAGATCACAAACAGGAGAAGGAGCCCCGGGGACCCCGGCGCGGGCAGAGGCTGCGCTGCACGGTGCCAGCAGGCTGCCCTGGAAAGGAACAAATCTGGGCAAGTGAAAGAGGACACTAATCGGGTTGTAATTGCTGGTGGACATCCATCAAGCTTCTCCACATGATCCAGACCTCCCATGACATCAGTAGACACAAGCTCTTCCACCCCAGCAGCCCCTGCCCCGGGGGAGCATTGCAGGGCGTCCCCCTCCCGGCAGCGTGGGGAGGGCTCCGAGCAGCTCCTCCACCAGCAGCTGCTCACACCGCAAGTCTGCTCGGAAACTTCCATTCTCTCGTACAGATGACCTTAATCCATCCACGGTCATGCAGTACCTGTGATACCCGAGGGCTAGCGCTCCATGGTTGTGGCCAGCAGGACGTGTGCTTCCCACTGTCCCCAGCCCTCGGGGGGGTGAAGGGCAGGGTGGGGGACGCTGTGGTTCTCACGGATCCAGCACTGCTCCTCTCTCTTAGTGGAGAGACTCGGCAAGCTGCACATGCGTGGGAAGAGCATGCACGGTGCCACCTGGGGCTTGTACCTGCAGGTACAGTTTTTAAATACTACTGGATCATGGGCATTTAAAAACTTAGAAACATTTCTGAGAAACATTTCTAAACCACTTCACTCTGCTGGCACCAGCGTGCAGGGCACCCCTGCAGGTCTGTGAGACGGACACGTCCCTCCTGCCCCGTGTCCGCACGCAAACAGAGGCCTTTGCGGGGGTGGCAGCAGGGCGGTGGGAGGTTGCTCCCCAGCCCCACCGGCACGGCAGCGCCAACGGCAGCCACAAATCACGCTGCAGACAGAGGCGAGCGTCGGACGCGGTGCACACTCACAAATCAAGTAGGGAGCAGCAAGGTAAAGCCGGAGTGCAGGAGTGGGGCCGCGGCGATGAGATCCTGGTAGTGATTGTATTGCAAGTGTCATCCCGGGAAATAAAATGCTGGCGTCGAGGCAGGCCTCACCTCTTCTGTCTGAATTTAACGGCAAAAAGTTTTGCCACATCTATCTTGTGATGTCAGAGAGACAGGCTGATAGCGCAGAGACAGCTGAGACAGCGCTGGGTTTAGCAGACAAATAAATTTGAGAATCATCTGCATAGAAATGGAAAGCTACTCCATGCTGATGAATAATATAACCCAGTGGCAGCATATAAACACAAAATAACAACGGGCCCAATATAGAGCCCTGGGGAACCTTGGAAACAACTTCACTAATGGAAGATGAAAAATCACCCATCGAAACAAAATGCTGTCTATTTGATAAATAAGATTTGAACCGACTGAGAGCAGTATCAAATAAGCCAAGCGAGCTGCTCATGTGACGATCCAAGGGGATACCTTGAGTAGCAGCATCAAGTGACAAAGACCTAACAGTGTGAGAGCAGATCCCAAACTAAGGCTGAAATACCAGTCTGTCGGGGTCCTTCTTGCTGGACGCGGCTGTCCCAGCCAGGCTTGGCCATTCCTGCTCAGCCAGCTGGGCCGAGCCGGAGGAAGGGAGCCTGCTGTAGGTGGCACCGGCAGTGGCCCCGGCACCATGAGCTGGAGCCCGTGTGCCTGGGCAGCATGACCGCTACTGGCGCGGGATGGCTGCTGTGAGCAGACCATCACTGCCTGCCCAAACGGCAGAGGGGAACTCATGTCCTGAGAGAGACAAACTCTCCCGTGTGATGGCCACCTCTGCTTTTCTATAGCTTGGGTTCCTGCGTTATAGGTGGAAAAACGGCGCTGGATCGGGGATCTCTCCTTTGCTCATTTCTCTTTCAATTTGAAATTTTCCTCTCCAATTTTGTATCAATGCTAAATAACACGGGATGCAGGCGAGAGCCCTGGCACCGCAAAAGCAGCAAATGGAAAGCTCTGGGAAGGCTCTGCCGGCCCGTTTTGAGCAGCGATGCAGAGTGTGTCACTGCAAGCCTGAAGCACTCGGGCGAGCAGTTGAGGAGAAAAGAAAATGAGTCACTGAGCTCCCGCAGTTCCCACTGTTGGGAAGGGTTTGGAAGTTCCCTGCTGCCAGGCACTGCCCGGCACCTCGACACCGCTCTCCTGCCCGCGCCGTCCTCACAGTGTGTGTGCCCCCTCCGTCCTGCACCAGGACTGGTCCCAGTGTTTACTGTCATGGTCTACAATGGAAATTATTATATCATAAGACAATTCCCATGGAAGAAAACATTTGTCAATAAAAAACGGAAGTTGCCAAGAGGAAAATTCTATCAGTTCACGTGCAAAGCAGGTATTGTCGCAGATGGTTTGAATGCAAACCCTGCTGAAACGCTGTCACCGTCACCGACCAGCAGGACCTGGTGGTGGCTTGTGCTGCCTCCTCAGCAGGAAGGGAAGGGGACATCAGCACTGCATTAAATAGCCTTGTCCCACCCGGCGGCTCCAGGGCTGGGGTCTGGTCTTCAGCTCATCCACAGCCAAGGCAGCCTCCCCTGAGGGTTTTGGGGGGGCCTGGACTTTGTCCCCGGCAGCTCCATGCCAGGCCCTGACAGCTCCCGGCCTCTCGGCAGAGCAGGAAATGCTGACAGGGCCCGACAGCCGGCAGCCATGACCCTGCAGGGTGGGGATGGGGACAGGGACAGGGATGGGGATGGGGATGGGGAAAAGATGGGATGGGGATGGGGATGGGGAAAGGATGGGATGGGGACGGGGATGGGGATGGGGATGGAAGGATGGGATGGGGATGGGAATGGGTTCGGGGACAGGATGGGATGGGGATGGGGACAGGGATGGGGATAGGATGGAGACAAGATGGGGACGGGGACAGGATGGGCATGGGGCCGAGTCTGGCTTATGGGAGTGGACACACAGGTGACATCCTCACACTTACGTGGCATTTCCTGAGCCTCCGGACCCCTGTCCGTACCAGACCCCATCCTGCACTTCACGCCTGTCATGGCTTTGGGTTCCTTTTAGAGTTTGCTGTAAAAACTGAGTCACTGGACAACTCAAGCCCTTGGTGTTTTCCATTGCGTTGCCATTGCCATGGTCCTTGGCCTGGCAAAGGTGGACTGCTTATAAACAATTACATTGTTTGAAAATATATTAATAATTCTGTCAGGTGCATTAACATTGCCCATTGGTTGCTAACAAATTGACACCTTTTTAGCTGAAAGAAATCCTTATTAGTTTTCATTTTGATGGCTTTTCCTGGAATAACTATAAATTATGTTTATTTCACATAATTCCTCCTGTCAGTAGTTATAAATAACTAGTTCATATGGAAATTATGATTCTGGCCTGTATATGTGTGTACCTTAAACATAGCACCGCAGCGGCGAGGGGGTAATGAATTGCCCGAGTTTTCATTGATGGACCTTTCTAATTTAAAGAGTGACTAAAAATGTATTTGCCAACAGTCCTCCCATCTTGGTTTTTACCACCTTAAATACCAACAGCTCTATTGTATCAGTCTTTTTTATATAGCATTTTTCATACAGTGTATCTCAAAGCACTTTACAGGGCAATTAATTACCTGGAGGAGAGTGACGGGATGCAGGCAGCGATGACGGCCATTATGCAGTCAGCCGCGTTCCCCACACCGTGCTCCGCATTTGCATCGCTGTCATTTAATTTGTGGTGGTATTAATGGGAAGAGAGAGGGGGAGCGGGGTGGAGAAGTGCCGGCGCGGCCGCCGGCAGCTCTCCTGGCTCCGCTCCTCCGTGCCGGGCTGCAGCCGAGGAGGGACCGTCCGGCGTGGGGCGAGGGAGCAGAGGAGGGGGCTCAGTACCAGCGTCCCCGGGGAGGCTGCGGGTCCCCCCCCCGGCTGCTCTGCGGGGCAAAGCCCACCGAAAGGAGGATGCCTGTCGGCAGGACCCAGGTTCCCCCATTGTTGAAGGAAATTCTGATGGTTCACATTTTTTTCTCAAAATCAGAACAAAACAAAACATTTTGAAACCTCCCTATACAATGAAAATGGCTCTTTGGTTTTGCTGGAATGCTGAAATTCTTCCATTTTCCTTTGGAGTATGGCTTTTCCATTATTATTATAAACATATAAAATACAAGTCTATTTTTTTATGGTAGTAGAGAACCCTCAACACCAAGATCTGCAATTTCAATGTAAATAGATTTGTTTTCAGTCTTAGTCAACTCATTGCTCAGTGACTTTCCTTTGGGCTTTTAAAAATAAAACAAAGAAAAGAGTATTTTAACAACAAAAATGAAATCTTTGCAGGAATAGTGTGTAGCAACATTTAAGTGTAGGCATAATATAACTAGAAATTTTGTTTTAAGAATAATTCTTAACCACCTTCAAAACTAGTCTTTCTCTTTGAAAAAAAAAAAAAGTCAGTACCTTTGCATACTCACAAAAGCAAGTGTCATCAAAACGATTTCTGGTATGTAAAAAATGTACACTGAAATTTGTGCCTTCCTAATTCTTTCAAGTGCCCTTTCCTGCCACTGCAACACCATTTAGCCAAGCTGTGTAAAATACACCCAATCAATATCAGCATCACTCAAATTTTAAAACATTGGAGGAGTTTCTTGAGATTTTTGTCCATATGTTTTCATTACAGTTGACTGGATAATTCATAACAAATTGTTTAGACAACACAATTCATCTGGTTTCTTCCCCCCCCACATCTCCTGTCTACAAGTAGGCAATGTGATCCTTCATTCTTTTTTTTTAACTCCAGGATTTCTCCAGAAAACAATTCTCTCTGAACCAAAAATGTCATGGTCCTGATGACCAAGGCAAAGCATGACCTATCTGTTATTAACTAGCTGGCTAGTTGTTAAAAGGGAACTCGGTTTTGGGCACATATTGACCTGATGAGGAGACCGTGTCTCTGAATCTTGGCTGCTTTGTCAACAATACCGTTTATTTCAAGACCTCTCCCTGCAGGTTTCACTTTTTAGGACTGAAAGTGCAAAGATGTACACCATTCAAAATTTAATTTCAGTAAATATTTCATCATTCAAGCATAAATTACTCTTTTTGAGTAAGGAGAACTCCAAACCAGTGGAATCAAAGCAAACCTTTGGGTTGAAACCAAGAAACCTTCTGTTCCCCATTTGTCCAGGAGCTTTTCATCCTCTGGCCTTTGCCGACTTCCGAGGGGAAGGTGCTGAGCTCTTCCCAAGCAAAAATTGTCATAAAAACATCAGCAACTGAGCGGTGGAGGGCAAGTCCATTTGCTGATTGCCTCCAGAAATGGGTTCATCGCAGGCCAAGGCGTAGGCTGCCGTAGCTGCAGCAGAGGTGAATTGCTCGGGACCAGGCCGGGGAAGGACGGGGAGACCTGTGCTGTACCGACGG
Source organism: Larus michahellis (assembly GCF_964199755.1). Classification (NCBI taxonomy): domain Eukaryota; kingdom Metazoa; phylum Chordata; class Aves; order Charadriiformes; family Laridae; genus Larus; species Larus michahellis. Next base: position 8,858,992 of record NC_133910.1, read on the forward strand.
TCACCGGTGACGGGGCACGCAGCAGCCATCAGCCAGGGGGGTGGCGGGGAGCTCTGCGGAGACGCCGGCACCATGGAGCCACCAGTGGTGCTCAAGTGGGTAGGTTAACGATAGCTGTGGGGATGGCTGGTGGGGCAGGGATTCCAACGCTGTCCTGCAGCAGTTAATTAAGTAGTTAGAGCGATGGAGCTGCCGATGAGGGGACAGAGGGTGAAGGAGAGCCAGGGCACCCCGGCCACGCTCGGCTGCCTGAGCAGAGGTTGGCGTGGCTGGGGGGATCCCTGTAAAGCCAGTGTCCCGGAGCAGCTGCGGAGCTCCTGGGCTCGCTGAGCGCCTGCGTCCCCGCCGGCCGCTGACAAGTGAGGTGTGTGGGCTCAGCACGCAGCAGCCATTCCGCTGTCCTGATCGCGCGCAGAAGCGCCAGCTGTTGTTCCATCTATCTTTGTGGCCAGCAATCTGCTACCTGAATTGATAGATATCATCCTCCTAAAAATAGCAGCAGCAGATTTCAACCTGTCCAGGGTAAGGAAATGTTTCGGATAATAAAAGCGTCCCACCTGCCTGCAGAGCGGGTGGCGAGCCCCAGCACCCTGAGCATAAAACCCACCGCACTCTGCCCGGCCCAGCAGCAACCACCCCATCATCCCCACTGCGAGAGGAGCCCCGGGAATCCCTCCTCTGCCGGGGGCTCCCTCCTCCGCTCGGGGCTCCTCAGAGCGCTGGCTGCCTGGCTTCTGCCCTCCCTTCGCCTGGCGCTGCCGGGCCCTGCTGGGGCTGCCTTCACCGGCGGTGGCTGCGCAGCGTGAGGTTTGGGTGAAAAACCACCCGACGGAGGTTGGAAAACCATCACTGTTCAGGCATTAGCAGGGAAATGAAACAGCGAGGGCTGGGCTAACCCAGTTCAATCGATCCCCTTCGCACATGCGATGTTCCCTCTCGTACACACCAGCCCTGCTTCTCAGGGCCACATAAGCAGCGGGGAATGTGAGAGATGCTCCAAGCACAGGTTTGGGGCAGCCTTCACGTGCCACTGCGGACCTGTCCACCCTTGCCAGGGCACAGTTGTTTAGTGGCCGGCAAAGCCCAGCTCAGATGGGAACTCAACCCCACTCCCAACAGACTGTGATGCTGCTGCCCAAGATGTGGCACGATGGCCCCGGCCGGGCACAGGGACCCTCCCGCGCTGCCAAAGCCACTGCCCCCACGAGCACCGCCGCCCTCGGGACGAGCTCCTGCCAGCAGCGCGCTCTCCCCGACCCACTCGTGCTGCCCGGCCGGCACCCGCTCCCCATGGAGGGCACACGCCGGAATCTGCAGCGGGTGGAAAACAAAGGGATCCTGCACTTGGAGCCATATGGATCGCACGTATATACAATACACAATAAACAACACATCTTTCAGTCTGGGTCTGTTTGAAACCTTCCGACATATGTTCTGCTAACAGTTTAACAAATTGATTGCTAATGTTATCCTGCTCTGAAATCTGGCATAATGTGCAGGAGGGGAAAAAAACCAAAACAAAAGCATTCCTACCTCAACAGAAATTCACAAGAAAAGCTATTAGAAAAGGCTTCAGGATGCCTGACAGGAGAGAATTTCATGCCAATTTGTGTGCTCGTTGGAAAAATCATTTATTAAAAAGAAGATATACCTTCATGTTAGTGAGATGAGGGTGTAAAACTGAGCTGGGTCTCCCACTGCTTCAGCTCTATAACTCAAGTTATATTCATCAGAGGCATATATTTAAATCATAGCTTACTTTGCTTTGTGTTCTGAAATTTATTAGCCTACTACTTAAATGTTTTATTCATTAGGCCATGTAAATAATGCATGGTTGTTTCCATGGCAATTTAACCCCTTCTCTCCAGGACGCCGGCAGATTTCCCATCTCATGTGCCTGCTTAATTGCCACCGTCAGATTTGCCGTTTCCTTTGCATTGAGGCCATGGCCATTTTTCTCCTTTTTGTGGCAAATTCATTAGGAGGAAACTTTTCCATTGACAAATAAGATGTGCTCAGGCACGAAGAGGGAGGGGAAGGAACGGTTTGCCAGGTCATTTAGCAGAGTTTGGGCATAGCTGATGTTTCCACTTTCTGCTCTTCGCGGGGGTCCTGCTGCACCACAAGTCCCCGTGCTGCAGCGGTGGTGCTTCCTGACGTGACATGAGTCATACTCTCCCAGGGTCCCCGGGACACCCCGGGGACCACAGTCCTGCAGGGAGGAGGCATCGCTCAGCCCTGAGCGTGCTGGAGAGGAGGCACGGCTCTTCGGCAGCACCCAGGACCCGGCTTGTGGGGGGACGGGGCCCTGGCAGAGGGGTCGTCAGCCCAGGACCCCTTGGGGCGTTTCTCTCCAGGCAAGGCCAGCAGCAGCACTTGGTCCCACAGGCTACAGCGCTCGCACCCCGGGACTCCGGCCATGTGAGTGCCCACAATGGAGGTGCCAGTAGCCAGTGGGAGTGTTTGGTGGCCACCACCAGCTCGCTGCCATAGGGGAGGCAGGACCCCTCCTCCACTGTGTTCTGCCTGTTGGATAGTCACGCTCTCTAGTGCACGTTAAACAGTCGCTTCGGGTGCAGGAGTCTAATTTATGTACTATCTGAAACTATTGTACACACGCCACTCTAAGAATGAGGCTCGTGGTCCCACCTTATTCCCTCTCACTTAGTAGCAGGTAACGCTCCCCAACACACATTTCTAAAAAGCAAAAAAGAGTCCCCAGGTCCACTGAACAGGGAGGAAGGGCATAAACTGTCTTGTTTCTGTGTCCTTTGGCTTTCATTACCCGGCTGTAACCTATCCTCTGAAACCTCTTACACTAAACAGGACATCCTCTTTGGTTTACAATGATAAAAACTCCCCGTGGTTGTCTCTGGAGTGGTGCACTTGCAGTTACACAGACCTCTTTATAGGCAGCAGTAACAGGCTGATTTAATTTACACCAGCAATACGCTTGGAGCCTCTTCTTTCCCTTCCCTCCGCCTTTTCCTGGCTGGGCTGCCCCCAGGTTTGATCCAGGAAGCCTCTCCTGGTGTGGGGGATGCTGCATCTACTGCATCCACTGCATCCCTGCATCCCCTGCATCCACTGCATCCCTGCATCCCCTGCATCCTTGCATCCCTGCCGCTCCCTGCAGTTCCCTGCCCTGCCGCACAGCCAGGCACCCGCTGCCGCTCCACAGGCAGTGTCTCCAGTGCACCGTCCCTGTGCTTAGAGAATAGGTGCCACCTGCCCGGCCTCAGCCCCCGAGCCCCCCGGGAGCAGCCGGCTGCCCAGGCGCTCCTGCTGCCCAGCCCTTCGTCTGAACCAGAACCTGCAAGTGACAAAGCAAAGAGGTTTGTGAGCATTTCAGAAGCAGGAGTAGAATTTAAAATAATCTGCATGCGTTTGGCCATAGTCTGAAACCAATTAGGTGCAATTCAGTAAAGGCAAGCACGGAGTAGTTCTACATGGAAGAGGAAAAATCAAACACAAATGCAGAGTGTGGATTGCTGCTTGAGTCAGCAGAAGACGGGGAGGATCCAGGGCTTGCAGCAGCCACTGCATCTGTCAGGAATGTGACACTCTGCTACAGAGCCCATGCTCGGAGGCAGGGAAAACGTATCCCACATTTCTAGCCTGAGATAAAAATTCAGCTTTACTCCTTACAGGGGAGGGCTCAGCTTTCCCTTTTAGAGGGAAACAAAAAATGGAAGAGAATCCAGAGGCAACGCAACACTGGCAGGTTTAGAAACTGCAATGCATGATGGAAAAGTGGTGGGGCTGGAATGACTTAGTGTAGAGCAGAGAGGCCCTACCCATTACAGCATTTGAGTGCACACGAATTTCAGACAAAAAGGATAGTTGCCCTTTTTTCTTGTGTAAGGGGAAGGACAGAAATATTGTGCTGACCTTGCAGGAAGGAAAATCTAGGTGGGATAAGACAGCACCTTCCAAACCATAAGCAAGTTATACTCCAGAGCGGGTAACAGGCTATGGACGGTCACTGGCGGGTTTTACAGGCTGATTAGAGGAACATCTGCAAGGAATCATGCAGGAATATGCAATCCTGTCCCACTGCAGAGAGATGGAGTGGGTGATCTTTTGACGTCAGTTCCAGTCCTACATGTCTATAATTCTTTGCATAAAAATGACAACGGATGGCCCCCAACTCAGGAAGGCAGATAGTTAATGTCCTACAAATGTGAAGGAGCGCAAAGTAGAGGCCTTTTAGCCCAGCAGCTCAACCAGGGCTTCTTCAGACAGTCTTTGTTCCGCAGGTCAGCAGCAGCAGATGAGCTGCGGTTGCTGCTGCTGCTCGGCTGGAAGAACACCTGGAGGGGAGCCAGGACGTGGTCTCCAATTCCATCATTTGTGTTATCTTTCCAGCGCTGCTGCCTGATGACACAACGGCACCTTCCTTCCCAGAAATCAGGGGCCCAGAATCACCCTTTGTGTTTCTGCCAAAATGCAATGTAAGTCCATAAAGCAAAATTCCCAGGGCGCGGGATAACTACGGGCAGATTTGACACGCACGTTTGAGCTACAGGCAGCGAATGGATTCGGTCCTATTATTTCAGATCTGATTAAGTTTATTTTTAAAACATAACCGTCCTCCAAGAATCTTTTCCATATAAAATACAGACAGGAACCAGGTAGAGGTTAGGAGAGAGAAATCATTGAGCTCCACAGATCTGAATAGCTGAGATCAATCACCATGAGCCATGGAGATGAGATTTGGGACAACATCTCTGCACAGGCCTTCAGAGGCTTGTAGATCTGCCCAGCCGTGCTCTCGTCCGTGATGGATGGTAGGAGAGATCTGCTTTTCCTCAGAATTGGCTTTGACTTAATTCACTCGCGGCATGGAAGGAGGAAAACAAAGGATGAACAATCAGATTTCCCATTTAGCACCTGGCTCTTCCATCGCTGAGCTCCTCCCGAGCGCCGTGGCTCTGCCGTGGCTCTGCCGTGGCTGCGCTGCCGCAGTGGCAGCCGTAACCTCTGCGCTGTTGGTGCCCGCAGCGGGGCCGCCCGCAGCCCCTGCCAGCTCCCGTGGGCGGGTGGGCAGGCAGGTAGCCAGGCAGGTAGCCAGGCAGTTAGCCAGGCAGGCGGGCAGGCTGGCCCGTGCTGTGGCGGTTGGAGGGTAACAGGCTGCTGGACCATGGGAGCTGCCCCCAAAGCCCACCCGGCTGCATGGGGCGAGCCGAGCTCTGCCAGCCAGCCTTGCCTCTGCCTGCGGGGTCTCACCTGTGTCCCCTGAGGTACCACAGGAAACCACCGTCCCTCTTTTCCAGCATCCCACGTGTGTTCTCTCTTGGTACTTACTTGATACGAAGGAAGGTTCACACCTTGCAAGCCCTTGCAGTGCTCCAGTCCCCCTCCTCTAAAGCCCGCCGTAGCTAACAGGCTGGCTGCTCCTGCCTCCCAGTGCCTGCTGTCTTCCTAACGTCGTCTGCCCAGAAACTCATTTATCTCTGTCCCTGGTTCCCTCCAATTGCTGCTAATTTTTGTTGCTCTTCTACGAGCTCCCTCCCCGCTCAGCGCCATCCCTCGGTGCTGTGCTGGGCTGAGCTGGTCCCGCGGGGTGGGCGCTGGCTGGGGGTGCCAGTGTAGGTGCAGGTGCGGCCCCAGTGTCGGTGTCCCTTCGGTGGGAGCAGAGCGGGGACACGTCGGGCTGTCATTTGTGCCGAGAGGGAGGCAAGCTGCGTGTCATCAGAAAGCCTGGCGAATTCATTGATCTGCCTGAGAACATCAATCTGTCTTTCTAATACCGCAATCAGGTGTCTCGCAGAACAATTTGCTGAGTGACAACCCTCACAAAAACCTCCTCACTACCCTCCCGGCTTCCCACAGCCACAAACACCCTCGGCAGCCTTCGCTGGGTGCTGGGGGCTGGGAACCCTCCTTCTGCCTGACTTCAAAGCTGCTCGAGCTCAAAGGTTTAACGCTGGGGGTGAGTCATTGGCCTCTGTTTTGTGTAGAATGGATCCTGAAAGGCAACTCCAGCGGAGAGGAGCCGTCATGGCAACAGCCAACGCCACCTGCAAACAGCATGCGGGTCCCGCTGCTGCCTGCGCAAGCGCTGGGCATGTCCTCGTGCACCAATGCTGGCACATGCTGGCCCGCGGCCAGGCTTCCACAGAACATGGTAGGCTAAATACAACTCAGGAAAAGTGCCAACTGAGTTTATTATATTGCAACGTCTGCTCCTGCAGTCTGTCATTTACTTTCTTACCAGCTATTTTCCGTAGAAGTAAGCATGTATTAAGTTTGCAGGACATAACAAACCTTGTGATGCCAAGCTGCCGAGGCTGCTATTAGCCCGAGAGCCCCAGCAGCACGCAGCGTAATTCATGTGATTCAAATGGATGTATTTTATTAACAAGGCCGTGCTGATTGCCTGTTAAGTAGCTCTATGTTAATAACCCACTGCAGATGCCCTTCTCAGGGGGCCATGTTGTACCTCCACAGCGACTCCTCCAAGACTGAGTACCCGAATACACGATCTTCCTGCTGTCACCTGGGCCTCGGATGGCCCCCAGCGTTCCCCAGGCCACCGCTGCACTGGGCTGAGCCTTCCTCACCCTTGGATCTGTCAGGAAAATGGAACCATTTTTTCCATGCACTGTAACGTGCCAGGCACGAGCTGGGAGGAGGACAGAGGAGCGGGATTGTTACTTCTCTGCTTCAGGGGAACCCACCAGGAATTCTCTGTTTGAATTGTGTGACAACAGCATCCCTTTATTCTGCACCTCCGACTGTGACGATGGCACCTGGAGCCCACAGCAGGGGCCTGGAGCTGGTGCCCTCACATGAGCCATGCTTGGTTCTCATCCTCTGTGATAGGAACTGAAACCCTCCCGTGGGATTTCACTGCTCCTGCCGGAGCAGAGCATCTGCGCTCCTGCGTCGTCAAGCCGCTCACACCCACAGCTCCCTTCAAGTGCTGCTGACAGGTTTGCATCCTCCTGCTTTGTACCAAATCAGCCCCGGGGAGGACACGAGGGGTGCTGTGTAGTTGTCACGTGCTGCTGGTGCATAGAATTATGTTGGTGGAGCCTGTCTGGCGCTCCCAAAGGAAGCGGAGTCCTCACCCAGGGCTGCTGCGGAGCCTGGGCTCGCTCAGCGGCAGCACAGGGCTGCGTCGCCCCGGCCGTCCCCGGCAGTGCTGGCGGTGCCCGCAGGCCCTGTCCTGGAGCCGGCACTCGGGGAGCCTCCGTGTCTGGAGGGGCAGGCGGGCAGAGCATCGCCTGCCTTGTGGCACGCACCAAACCTTCGGGCTGTATAAGCTCTACTTGTAATTAGCAATAACTAACCTGCACCACATCCTCCCGTGCGAGCCGGGTTCCTCGTGCCACCCCGCCAGCCCCACGGGAAGCAGCTCGACACCTGCGAGAGCCACGGGGCTGAGACGGCGCCGCTGCCGCCCCTCTGCCGCAGCCGTCCTGCAGGGACCATCCCCAGCCCTGTGTGACACCCCTTGCTGGGGAGAGGGGATGGGTTTTCCACCGCTCCAGCATTCCCAAGGCAGGCAGAGGCAGGTTTTCCTCTCCAGCCGTGCACCCCAGGGAGCAACTTAATGCTGAACAATTATTAAAGGGTTTTGAAAAACAAGCAGCTGCGTAAAGGGTTAACAGTTTATTATATTTTTTCTGAGTGATTTTATCACTGTCGTTAGAACATTCATTGAACTAAGTGAGAAATCCATCAAGACGTGACAGCAATGTGCAGACTAATGGCTGTTAGATGGTAATAATTTTTAATATGATTTTTATTTCACTTAATTTCATATGTGCTTGACAAAAGGTCCCGTGTCACTAGGGAGCTATGTGGAACTGGGAATACGCTGATGTGAAGGTCTATTAAACCAAGTGTTTGAAGTATTTTTAAGTTCCAACTTCAGAATTCCAGAGAAAACTCCGGCATTTTAACCTTTTTTGGCAAGAAGTCAATGAGACAGCAGGAAAACACCGAGTGCCAGCTCCAAGGGGCGGATCATCCTTATGCCTACGCTGTGTATTTCTCAGCTCGAACTCATTTCTCCAGGGCTTCTCTTAAACGCCTGATGCAAAGAGCGGCTGACTGCTGTACCCTGGAGGCCCCTCCTGTCTGGACATCCACAGGAGTCCATACATGTCCGGGGTCAGGAGGCATGGGACAGGGCCAGTCTGATGAGGGGAGAATCCCTAAAACCCTGGGAGGCAGCTCTGCCCAGTGGTCACCTCTGTGTCTCTTCCGGCGGCAGCAAGTTGTTCAGTATAATGTTTGTAAAGAAGTTTGTGATCAGCTGCTGACAGGCACCACTGCAAATTAATAATTAATTACTGCCAATAAATCCTGTCATAGTCTCAAGGAACAGAACCAGGAAAGGCCACTAGCGAAGCGCCAGTGTCATCCTCTGCACGTCAGACCTACTGCAATTGAGATCTAAACCCAGCATCACCCAGCTGGAATCCTGAGAGCAGAACCACGTGTCTTCCTTCGCGTGTCTCCACATGTTGTTACCTTCTCCGTTTCAAAGGTTAGGAATTTGAAGGAAACCCTGATTTCCAAAGAGGCCATTCCCTTGACAAAGTGTTTTGTTGTCTAGTGAACATGGGGCCAGACTTTTCTCTCGGGTGCTCGATGCCACCACCTGGTAAAGTCAGAATGTCCTTGGCCAGCTGAAGACAAACCCAGGGCTTCACCTCCACACCGCCACCAGCAAGGAAAGGTGAGACACAGAGTTTTCTAACGCACATCACATCAAACTTCTCTTACCTGCAGCCTGCTGTGGCTCTTCTCCGAAGGGAAACACCCAAGGAGACGCGAGCGCAGAGGGGAAAGAGCAGAATCAAGGGCTGTTGGGGCACGGACGGTGCCAGTGCTGGAAACAAAGTCAAACACTTTCTTTCTAAAATAAATATTAAAAAAATTTGGATTAGTCAAGGACTAAATCCCCACTCCAAGGAGCTGAGCACTGAATCCCAAAGGGTTTTCATTAATTCAGTTTTGTACCTTGTCCTAAGATCACTTCCAGGATGAAATCTCCCTTGGTGTCCCACAGATGCCTCCCTGCGCTGGCCATGGAGCCCCACTGGAGCCCCGGCACCCATGGGAGGAGCGGTGAACGCGCAGGGTGCCTGACGGGGACCACGGGAGGAGCGGTGAACGCGCAGGGTGTCTGACGGGGACCACGGGAGGAGCGGTGAACGCGCAGGGTGTCTGACGGGGACCACGGGAGGAGCGGTGAACGCGCAGGGTGCCTGGCGGGGACCACGGGAGGAGCGGTGAACGCGCAGGGTGCCTGACGGGGACCACGGGAGGAGCGGTGAACGCGCAGGATGCCTGACGGGGACCACGGGAGGAGCGGTGAACGCGCAGGGTGTCTGACGGGGACCACGGGAGGAGCGGTGAACGCGCAGGGTGCCTGACGGGGACCACGGGAGGAGCGGTGAACGCGCAGGGTGTCTGACGGGGACCACGGGAGGAGCGGTGAATGCGCAGGGTGTCTGACGGGGACCACGGGAGGAGCGGTGAACGCGCAGGGTGCCTGACGGGGACCACGGGAGGAGCGGTGAACGTGCAGGGTGTCTGACGGGGACCGCAGCAGGACCGGCCACGGGACACGCAGCGCAGGAGCCCATCAGTGCCTCCCACATGCCCCGGAAAGGCCGAGCCCAGCGTGTCACAGCTCCAGAACATCCCAATTCATCTGTTCTCCTAAACACAATATTGCTCTGGTCGCTACGAATTTTGCAAATCCTCTCATCCATCATCTTAATCCCGGACACTAGGATTCAGAACAGGGAGCACAGATTTCTCCCCACAGATCGTGTCACAATTAACGCTGGAAGACCAGTAAGCACCTTGCACAATGGCAGAGCCTCTCGGTGTTAGTTGCAGGAACCCAAAAATATTGCTGTGCCTTTAAAACAGAGGGAGGGTGCGTGTGTACGTGTGCACACGTGCTTAAGTATATAATATATAATATTTGTAGTAAGAGTCAAGTATGGAAGCTATACATTCCCCTGATAAATGGGAGGCTTAATAGAAAAGCCGGAGATAGATAGATTTTACACAATATGACACTGGTTTAAGGAAGCAATATCAACCATTGTTTAATGTAATAAAAAGCCAGAGGTGTAAGAAATGATGGTAATTCTATTGTAACTGAACTTGAAGATCCCTGTCAAATATGAGTGTGAATGTGGCAGTTATTTTAGGTATGTTTGTAATCTTTGCAGGCGTTTTGTCAAGGAGGCACTGTGATATTAGTAAGAGTGCACAAAGGCTCGGCAATGGTGTCATGCACAATTAATGTCCCCAGGTAGCAACTCCATTAGTCTTATGAAGTGAGCTCACAAATGGGAATACTAATGGGGACGCGCCTTGGGGCATTTGCTGAGCTTACTGCTAGTTTATTTCATACCCTTTATGCTCAACACAAAATTTACCTAGCCTGGATTTAAAATGTGTCTCATTACACAGGCAGCATCCTTTTACTTCAGTGCCTCCCTTTTAACATGCAAGATTTGCAATTCTAATCATATCAAAACTGACTACTCTTGCTAAAAGGGAAAAAAAAGGGATAAATAAATGGAAAAAATAATCTTACGATAAAGACTGTCTGGGGTTTTAATCTTCCCTGACAGGCGTTTTTCATATGTACATACTGGTAGCACATGTGTTCCCGTGAGCGGCTGCAGGGACTCAGAGCCGCAGGCAGCGCAGCCGGAGGCGGCGGATTCGGGCGCAGGACGGGACCCCGCGGGTTTGCGTCCCTGCCGGAGCGGGATGCGGGGCTGCGTCTGCGTTGCCCGAGCTCTGTGCTGCAGAAGCTGTGGATGGAAACAGCAGCTTCTGGGCTGGGGCCGCACGTCAGCGGTGGCCGGGAGGACGGTGCCTGTGGTGTCCGGGCAGCCCTCCCTGGGGACAAGGTCATCGCCGCCCCACGACGCGTGGCCCAGAGTGGGGTCTTTGCTATCACCCGTGCACGCACTGTGATTTCTGTCCTGCCAGTTCCCTTCCTGAGAGCCTGCAAGGAGCAATACCCAAACAGTTAAAATGCTGCCACCTCCTACCTGCAGAAACTGAACAACTAATTTATTTTAAAGAAAGTAAATCTGCTCAGCAGAGAAGCTGTACTGGAAATAATCTGGAGGGGTATCAGAAAGGCAAGAACGACACCTTGCCCCTCTCCCGTTTCCCTCCCTACCCCTTCTCCTTGGCCCGGTTGCAGCCGGGGAGCATCCAGGCTCTCGGCACCCATCTGCACATTCCAGAGGATGAATCGCTCTCCTTGCTTTCAGAGAATAAACTGAAATTGTGAGAAATAACAAGTTTTTCCAAAAAAAATCCTGAGAATTTGGGTTTAAGTCCTGCTCTGCCGCACATCTACAGGCTTACCCAGTCCTTCTCCAGCACCCCTCTGCCTGCGGGAAAGGGAAGCATCCTGCTCCCCCCCAGGGGCTCAGCAGCCTCCCCTGACCTCAGCACCCTCCCGGGAAGGGGCATCTCCTGCTTGGGCAGAAAACCTGCCATGTTGCCAAGGCCAGCAGCTGAATGCCGCAAAGCTGGCAGAGCCGCAGAGGCTGGCAGGGGGGGGATATCGAGCAAATCGCGACAGCTCAAAAACCTGTGCACCCAAATGGTCACAATTCAGAAATCCCAGCTCTGCAGCCACCGCCTGCTCGCCTGGGAAAAGGGGCTCTGTTCCCAACACCGGACAGCCCGCATCCATGCCCCGAGTGGGGCCAGCCGTCACCGCGGCTGCGCAGCCTCCCCAGCGCGCCTGCGGCCGGGATGGTCCAGCCACAGCTGGGTCTGTCTCCCGCCTCTCCCGGCACCAACACACCAGATGAGCCCCGGACAGATTTATTTCCAAATCCTGACTCAATCACAGTATCGGATTTGTAATCACAGGCTCCAATTTTAGTGGAATAAATATACTAACAAAACTAATAGTTTGTTAGCTGCAAGGTAGGGACAATCAAAGTGTCTGAAGTGAAATACATGGCTCCTCAGGAGAAACCCCTACATGATAAAGACATTTAGAGTTTATTTTTTTAAATAAATATATAGTGTGGTGTCAAGCTGTTTCCAGCGCATGCCGCTCGCTTGCGCTGCATGTGTGTGTGCACCCGGTAGGGAGGGAGGGTTCGGAAAGTTCACCGGCGTGTAACTGTCTCCAGCCACTGCACGAGCTGCACCGGGAGAGAACATAAACCAAAATGACTCCTCGGGAACCCAGAGGAGAAGCAGGAACTGTTTGGTGGAGAATTATAGCTATGGGTGAAATTAGATGTACTCAGAGCCCCAAGGCTGAGAGAAATAAAAAGCATTTTAAATGGAGTGTAGAATTCATATTCCTCAGTCACTTCCAATAAATAAATCCTTGACAATTTTTTCTGTAAACAGTGGTTACACTTTGCTCCATTGTCTCCAAGTTGCATATTCCAGATGGGAATGTGGGCTTTCCGCCCCAGCCAGGACCGGGCAGCCCGGGGCAGTGTGACGGAGGGTTGCATTGAGCCCCTGGGCCGGCTACCACAGGGGCTTGGGGGTCAGCACGCGGGTTGTGTCATAGGACACCCAAATCCCACTGCAACCCGCACATTTTGAGCGCCTCTGAAAAATCTGCCTCCAGAGACATCCCCTTTCCCTAGAACACCCCACTGCCGCTGGGCAGCGGACCTGCCGGGGGCTCCTTCACACCTTGGAGCAACTCCATGGCAGTGTCGGCAGCAGCCCTGGCGGGGGCAGGCTGGGTGCCCACGCCGGTGCTGTGCCCCGCGGCCACCCCAGGGCGGTGGGCTCTGCGGGCAGGGCAGGCAGCACCAGCAGCGCCCTGTGCTCCCCACGCAGGGAGCATCCGCAGGGCTGTGCCTCTGAGCACATACAAACCTGCGCTTTCTGTCACCGGCACAGCACCATCGCCGGATGGGACCTCTTGGTGCTCCCCGGAACCTCTCCGGCCACCACGTCCATGGGATCTTACGAGCTTCTCCGCGGCAGGAGCACCACAAACCCTGCTGGCTGGTTATGAAGCAGGACACACTGCAAGGCCCTCTCTCTGGCTGTTCAAATTTCCATTTCAAGAACAAATGAAGCATTTTATACTTTACGACTTCCCCGCAATGGCAGGCATCCCATTTCACCTGTCTGGGACGAGGAGATGATGGAGGGAGACTGAGAGCACCAGGCCATGGGCAGCTGGCGCTGAGCACGCGGGAGGACACTTTCACATTCACTTAACTTGCATTTTTTATTAAGAAGAATAATAACTCTTAGAGCAGTAATAATAGGTCTTCTCCTCTGTGGAGCTGTCGAAACAGGAGAGAAGCTGTGCGCACCAGTACAGAAGATGGGAAGTGCCCAGAGGTGGCTTTAGTTGTCACCAAGACCCCGTGCCCGCCGCGGGGGTGCGATGTGGGGATGCTCCAGAGCAGGCAGGCAGCCCCCTTGCTCCTCGGGCAGGAGCTGCTGGTGCAGCGGCTGTGCCAGCGGCTGTGACACTTGGGGCTGGAACGCGACATGAAGAGCTGCCATTGCTCCATGAGTCTGTCTACGGGAGATCCCGCAAGGACGCGGCAGGTCCCCATCCCACCCTGGAGATGGAAAACTCCCCGAGCCTGAGTAAGGAGCTGCAGTGCAGGGTCGCTCACAGAAACGCCGTGTCCTTGGGTCAATTGCAGGGGATTATGTCTTCAGACCCCATTATCCATCGGTCAACAAGCCCCCAGAGAGCTGTCACGCCAGAGGCCAGGCTGGGAGCCCAGGGCTGCGGGGATCCCTGTTCGCTGCCACCATCTTTCACTGCTTTGGGGTGGAGGCCGGAGCCCCGCAGCTCCAGTAAAACTGGCAGCCACTGGAAAAATGCGTGAAATGCTTTTTGGCTGAAGGAGGCAGCTTCACCAAGCCTGAGGTACTTTACGAGAAGCGGCGAATCCAGCCACACTGGTGACTTTAAAGCTGAAATGCATCACTCTAGTTTTTGTTTTTGTTTGGAGCAGTTAGGCATTATTTTTACCTGATTGAGAATAATTGATCTAAACAGCAGAGTAGTTGTCAGCTTTGTTCAGAATTTTGTTTTGCAGGGAATTTTGATATTCATTTTGACTTTGAAACGTTTGGTAGTCTTCACCTTCTTTTCGAGGGTTTGCCCTGAATCTCACTGGGGAGAAGTCTCTTGTCCCTGGGGATTCCTCTGAGTGGAATACCGAAGGTCGGGGATCTCTGATAATCTATTTAGCAATTGCTGTTGTAATAACAGGACCAAGGGGTTGCAGCCAGGTTCACTGTATCAGAAACCGCAGAAATGCACCAAACCCAGGATCCTTTCTCCAAAAGACCCCTCAGCCTGAAGAAAGAGGGGTTTGTGCAGTTAATATTGTGGGGCCATTTCTGCTGCACTTCAGAGGGTAGCTAATACTCCAGCACCACGACGCAGCTCCAGCAACAGGAGTCTGAAGAGCAAACACGGCTACCAGCAGTTCTAAAGGGATCTTGGAAAAACAGCAAAACTGCCAGATCCTCTGGTTCGAGTGTGCTTTCCTTCCTTTCCACAAAAGAGATTTTAAAATTCTCTAGTAAATTTAAAAGAAAATGGAAACTCCTGCAGTATGTTTATTAGACCATGTCTAGCAAAAGAAGATGAAGAACTTGAGATGCGGAGACAATGGATTCAGCCCCATGCTCGGTCATTTATTTTTGGCTAATTAAAAGTGTAAGATTTTTCTCTTTATTATGTACTGTTTGCCAAGTTCATTATTTGCTCACCCATAAATCATCTTCACTAGCCAAAGGTAAATTCCCTCTCTGTTGTGAGGCTGCCGTTAGTATGTGTCACAAACCCCACGTCCACGGAGCCGCTCCATCCGCCGCGCCGGTGCCGTAGGAACGGCAAGACCCCCGGGACCGTGTTGATTCTGCAGGAATTAGAGAAGGAACACGCAGGCACTGCTCTTTTCCCCGCTTTGGCCTGTGTCTCCCCAGCCTCCCTGAAGTTAGCTTGATCTCTGTTAACTCTTCACCATTCCTACTCCAGGTATTCAGGAATTCACCACGGAAGGCTGTTCCCGGCCAGCTCCGCTGCCTGGGTTACTGCGCCGCTGGCAATCTCCCATTCGGGCGTGATGGAAAGCGCCGCGATGCCAGCCCAGGGGAGGCTCGTTTCAGAGCGGGGTGAGCCGTGGAGCAGGCGAGGTCCCTGGAGAGAGGGGTGGGAATGGCGAGCAGACTCGCCCCCACCTTGTCCTGGCTTCCAACAAATCCGCTCGGCCGAAAAACCCAAGGGAAGAAAAGCACCAGAGGAAATCTGTGCTGAAGCAGCAGAACCACCTAAATCTTTCCCTGCAAATGGCTCCCAGAAGCATCAGCAGAGCTTTAAATCTTTCAGAAGGGCTGGACAGCTGTCAGTCTGCGGAAATCCCTGTTCCTCTCTCCTCCTTCCAGGCCCTTTTCCCACAAAGCCATTTACCACCACCTGGGATCCAAGCAGGAGAGACGTGAAGAGCTTTGCTCTCTGCTATGGAGTCACCAGCTGGGAAACCCTGAGGAGTCTGCACAAGGAGCAGCGAGGAGTATCTAGTTTGTCCATGAAACATCATTCCTTGACACTGAAGCCTTCCTTCAGGCTGACATGGTGCCAACAAATTTACCAAACTTTTTGTAACTAGCAAGTTATTGAGTGTCACTTTAGTACAGTGTGTGTGGAAAATGCATGGAAGGTGCCAAGAATGCTGCATAGTCTTTAACTATTACATTAAGCATCTGCTGCTGCCATTTATGGATCAGATAGCATTTTACTCTTGAGATATTTGATTTTATTACCTTCTAGGGAGAGAGCCAAACAAGTGTTCTTATTGATTTGCACATTAAATATATTAGTAATAAAACAACATCTCTGTAAACCAATTGTAAAATCAATATTAATTGGTACCAAAATATCACAAGTAGTTGAATTACAATTAAAGAGGGTAGCTTCAAAGGCTCCCTACCAATCCAGAGGTGATGCACACCAAATGAGAGAGGGGCACCCAGTCTGAGCAGGACAACAACGTTCAGAGCAATTAACAGCTGTTCCAAGTGAAATATGAAGAGATACTCAGATTCGTTTGAGGAGAGCAAGGGTCATTGAGATTCAGTTCATGGATAGCGGTTCACTTTGTCTGCACGGGCACATGTTCAGCTGATTAAATCTTGTGGGAACAGATCCAAACCTTGCTTATGTCTTTGTCTCCAGGACAGCTCTTGGGTCTGCAGCGTCCGTTTGGGCAGAGCTGTGGAGCTGATCCACTGCAAACGGGGTCCTAAAGCCCAAAACGGAGCCTACAAAGCACGAGCAAAGAGCTGCCCGGAGAGAGCGGAGCCCGAGGAAGGTCCCCTGCACCCCACAGGGAAGGTCTCTGGCCCGGGTGGCTGGAGGCTGGGCATGTCCCAGGCCGGCAGCGTTGGGTGGGGGCTGCGGGCGCCCAGCTCGGACGTGCTGGAGAGGCTCCAGCAGGCGTCCTGCTCCTGGGAGAGGGCACGGGACCACCTCCCAGGACCGTCAGAGGCATTTTATAACGGTGATGCAGTGATCAAAGTTCCTCTGCTGTGCAACAGAGGGATGTTTGATGCCCACTGTTTAATGCACAGGTAAGAAGATGACTCGCATCCACAGCTGTGCCTGGTTCCTCATAAACGACACTGCTCACAGCCGGGGGCCTTTTCCTCCTCTGGATTTACATGCACATCGTGGTACGGGAGGTACTTGTAATTCAAGAAAAAATTTGGAAGTCTGCACTGGTCCTGATAGTTCTTATTAAAACCAAATCATTCTCCCCCTTGCAACATCTGACATTAGCCAGGCTGCTAACACAGCTCACCTTCTTCCCAGAGTTTATTTGCTTTCCATTATAAATGCCAGTTCTTAGGAATAAAGAATATGGAAATAAAGAGGTATGTCTGCCTGCCTCTCCCCAAAGTGGTAATTTCTGAGCACTTTCTCTTCTCGATGCTCAGGCTCCAGCCCAAGCTGCCCGTGAAGCTGCTGTGTGGGGACTCACACACCGGGACCTGCGTGTGGCCAGGTCTGCAGGTGGCGTAAATCCGCCTCTGGAGATCCCCTGGCTGCCACCCCCTGGGGATCTAGTCCGCGCTTTCTACGGGAGCAAGACTAGATTTTCTACCTTTTCTTGGCACCGGCAGGGCATGGCTGGGTCTCATCAGTGGGCACTCGTCTTGTCTGGCTGGGCATAACTCAGGCATGAACATCACCACCCCCCAAACGCGATGGCACCCAAGCACTTCTCAACCCGCTCCCGCTGGAGTAACTGCCTCCCGTGGCTCCTGCGACTTGGGCACCCCGGCAGGAGGCTACCAACATGTCTCCTTTTGGGCTGGCACTCCCCATTTAGGAGACTCCTGAGACAGCCGTGGGTCCGTCCCCATCGGGTGGGTCACGCCCCCCCCCCCCCCACCATCCTCACAGAGACACTCCGGGACGGATCAACCTGAAACCGCGAATGCGAGCTGGTCCCTGAGCCTCCCGCCGGCGCCAGGGATCTGCACCCCTCTTGTCGAGAGAGAGAGAGACATTCTCTGCCAGGCCTGGGTCGGAAATTTCTGAATATTAATTACCTGAGCAAACTGTCAGCAAACAAGTTGGAGTCCGAAAACTCCTCTCAGAAATGATATGGTGAATAATTATAAATAATTAATGACATTGAAAAATGTTCATGAAAAATTCCTCAAAAATACATTATTTATTACAATTATTCATCAAGTTCTGTTTGACATAGATTTTCCTTTATTTTTTCTTAGTAGTTACTCTATTGTGAAAGTTTAAAATGTTTAATTTAGTGGCATTATATTTTATTAACTTTTTTTGCTTCAGGGCCTGCAGAAATTTTGCATTAATGATTTGTACCTTGATAAATAATTACAACAGACCATTGTGGCTTAAACATATTCCAGAAAATGGGTGTTCACCGTGGAAGCAGTCCTTCCCTGGGTTTAAAAGGTGACAGTTTTGGGAAAGGAGTGTCCTTTCCCTCTGCCTCCCTGCCTGGCAGAGAAGGGGGAAGGTGGGATTTCTCCCGCGCCGGCCTGGCTGGCAACGGGAACGTCCCCCCAGCGCAGAGCGGGCTCGCCGCGCGTCACGGAAACTGCGAGGGTTTGCCTTTAACGTGCCAGCGATATCTCAGGCTTCCTTTACCTACTTAATATCATGAAATAATAGAGATAGGGAAGACAGGTGAGAGGTCCTTTTAA